>NC_041384.1:758091736-758101556 GCF_002162155.2 Triticum dicoccoides
CCTTTTAGCAAGGATACTATATTTTCATGCGAAACAATACTAAAATATACAAAACAGATGAAACTAATCAGTACCATTAAGTTGAGTTACGTACTAGTGTACTAGCTACTTGCATTGAGATTTGTGAGATTGGAATATGAAGAAGTCAGTGAAGTACTTGTGAGCGCGGACTCGCCGGAGCAGGCTCGGTGAGTCATTGATCGCACGCCTAGAGTTTGAGTGGAGAGGGTGCCGCCGGATGAATTGATGGACAGATAGGCGATGGCTAGATATATGTACGTGTGAACATGGAGTGATTACATTACGCATTAGTAATACGGGGGTGTTGGGCCGATGGACAAATGAACAGCTGTACAGAGTCAACATCACACTGACGTACAACCTTTTACTCCCAAAAAACTCACGTATGGCCTCAGGAAACCAGGCATCGTAATAAATTTTGGATTCTTCGGTGATTATGGTTTGTGAGCGCTCGAAACCGATCGAACACTGAATAGCTATCGAAGTTGCCACCGAACCAAACAACCGTACACCGAATAAGTGGATAAACTGGTTGAATTGGTTCGGTTCGGTTTTGGTTTTCGGTGTTCGGTGTGACAGTGCCCACCCCTAACACTATGCGATTTAATGAATAAGGATTTTAGTTTATGTGACTATACGTGAGTTTATCTATATGACTAAATAAACTATTTTTCAAAGTTAGCACTGATGTTAATGAAATTTTAATGAGACCATTCTTGCAAAAAGAGATAAGCAATGTTTTTTTTAATTGTTAAAAGTATCCAGGCCCAAGTCTTCCAGGTGAGATTTTTCCAAATAAAATGAGTACGTTGAACGAGCATGTTTGTCGTGTTATACTTGATTATTTTGAGAATATAATTATACTTAAAAATACATGATAATTCTTAACCCTAAAGGTAATGACCCTCAAAGTTTGAAAAATTATTGACCTATCAGTCTTTGTAACTTCATATATAAAGTGATATCAAAATATATAGTTAATCATCTCCGGCTGATTCTTGAGGATCACATATCTGAAACCAAAACTATATTTGTGGTAGATTTGTGTCGGACAATGCGATCATCTCTTTTGAATATATTTTCATATGATCCAGCATAGTAAAAACCAATTTAATACGCATTGTGCCTAAAAGTTGGAATTTGGGTAAGCATATGATAGGGTGGATTGGAGATTACTTGGGGCTTACATTCGCAAGTTTGGTTTCAACCTAGGTGGGTTGATTGGGTTATGAGGTGTGTTTGCTCGGGAAGATACTTGATTAGGTGCAATGGTGAGCTGCTGGATTTTTTTCCAAGACTATTATTCATTGTTAATGGCATTGTTAGTATCTAAACAAGGTGGTCTCGGTTGGGAGATTGACATCATTAAGTTGCCTCAAATAGTCTAGGTATCTCTAATATTCTTTTTGCCAATGACAGTTTGGTGTTTTCAAAGCTTCGGTGGACAAAGATACAATTATTCAACAAGCTTTGACCTTGTTTCAAAGATGTTCCGTCCAATATTTGAGTAATGCTAAATGCTCACCTTTATTCAGTGAGATGTGTCGTGTCCATACTAGGGAAGCGATTATGGAATTGGTGAAGGTAAACTCTAATGCATCTTTTATTCCTGAAACTGGTAGTAGCACAATTAGCATTGTAGCTCGCAACCATTTGGGTCATGTCTTTGTTTCTACATGCAAGCAAATTGGAAATTGTCGGTCAATGGAGGAAGCTGAAGTTGCACTGCTCTGGTTGGCATATCTTTGCTGGGTCGTTTCTACAAAGGAAGACCAATGATACCGGAGCTAGACTGTTCGGTGGTTGCAGAAGAGTTAGAGGCTCGGGAATTAGCTTTGTCAGCCTCTTTTCCTCATGTGAGACACCAGGATGGTCCTTGCCGACTTCTCATCATATAAGATCAGCACCGTCGGTGTGTTTTTGTGTGTTAGTGTTGGCTGTGTGCATGCTATCGATGGAGAGCTCGGGTGTGTGCTCATGCTGTTTGTATCCTCTTGATGCTCCATGTGAGCCAATAGAATCCTTACTTTGTCGAGAAATCAGATCTGTATTGTAGGTATAGACTGAAATAAGTTCACCCACGGGCTGGCGCCCTTAGCCAGGAGAGATGTTGACCAGGAGGTGATTGTTGATGTGCCGAGCGACCATCGCGAACTGATTAGAACTGAATGTAACATCTGATGCAAGCTATCCATGGATGTCAAAATGATGTTGTTCCATCTGAGCAAGAAGGTCAAGCAGTAGCTGCAGGATTTAAAATGGACAGGAAAATAGCAGCTCATAGTATGAGATTACTCAGTTAGTAGAAATAGCAGCGCATGCATTCTTCATATATGGAATGGTGAGCTACACATCTGATCACAAACTATCATGAGTATGTACAGCAATCACAGGAAATCACCTTTCTACTATCGTATATGTACATTATAAGCTGGCACGGCGAAGGTAATTTGGTGTGGTGGAATAGCTGAAATAATGGCATAACTCTTCTTCATCTAATTAATTAGGTCTTTCAAGCACTACGAAGTACTAGCCCTATGTGAATAGGAAGAAACTTTGGTGTATGGTGCAATAACTGAAATTGTGACTAGGTTGCTTCACCTACGGTTTAAGCACTAAAACCCTTGTGTGTGGCACTCCAGGGGTTGGTTGGGATGCTCTTGCATGCCTGAGCAGCGACCTTCACCATCGCTTCAGGAAGGACGCCGGCATTGCAGATGTTTGCAAAGGACCGCATGTGCTTCATTCCATACTGTGCCAGCGAGCCACATTGTGATTCAAAAGCACGCACCTGAAGAAAGGGAGGACACAATATTAGTCATGCATGGCAGGGGCAGAAGAAATTACATGCCCTAAGCCTCTAACCGCATTAACTTTATGCCATATGACGCCTGCATGTATATAACTATATATACAGTTACAGCATCCAAGTTTCAATCCAGAAATCATCGATCCTCAATAATATTGCGATATATTCAGGACAATATTAGTCCTGAATATATATCCCATTTTTTAGTACTATTGCGATATATTCTACAGTATTTGTCAGTCAACTAATAACAACAATTTTATCTACAGAATTTTGTCCCAGTAGTCCAGACAATTAAGAAATAACTCATAACCAATAGGCAATAGAAAAAGACAACAAAAGCATAAGTAAGACCAAGCAAAGTCAAATAGAGCCTTACCGTAGACTTGAGACAACTCCAGTCATCAACAAGAGGCTCACCGGCTGGGCGAACAGTCTTTAGAACCATTGGACCATCCGCAAAACCAAACAGAAGGTTTCCAATCAGCTCGACGCTATTGTCGATATGCGATCTATGACTCGTCATTTCGAGCAATTGCTTCCGGGCATCGTTTTTCTCAGGGGAACTCTCAGCCAATTTCCGGTACTACATGTAGAAGAAAAGAAATCAATCAGTTCCATCTTTTTTGTACTGAGATCATTTATGCATATTCTATTTTTGTGGGTAAAGTATGGCAATGATCTAGGGATGACGTGACAACCAATCAACATGAGATATTTCTCATGAAATAATTATAAACCGTACCTTGTGCCAGAAGTAAACAAGATCAGCATCCCTCTGATTAACAGCTCTTGAGAAGGACGGCAGTGAGTTATCTTCAACAAATGTAGTGTTATTGTTAGCAGGATTTGAGCCGATGTACAAAAAGAGTTGTTGAGCATTCAGGTCCAAAGAACCGTATTGCATCACATGGGAACCATAGCTGTATGAGTCCTGAGCTGCTGTTCTCTTCTTGACCTGCTCAACCATTAACTAGTTATGTTAGGCCCCCGCAAAAAAACTAGTTACGTTAGGAAAGAACTCCAAGATTAATAAGCTAAAATAAATAAATTGGAGTTTTAAGCACTTACCAAGTCATATTGCTGCTTCAGAGATTCAGTTCTCAGGTTGTGCACATCACTGTCAACATTGAAAGTTGCGCGTTATTTGACCACGACTATGAACCATAACAAAAAACCTAGTTTATTTCAAACAAATGACCCAAGGATTTTGACTCAGGGTTCAACTATAAGGTGCTGAATGCAACAGTTACTACCATGGCAGCCAACATGATAACATATAGGTGACATTTTATTCTACTGCAGTTTGATAAGTGCCGTACCAGTTACTAGTTAATCATTTTGAAACGACACACCTGTACGGTACCAGAAAGTACTAACAGATATGAGTCATGTGTGTTCGAACTGACCGTATCAAACCATGATTTTAGCATGTGAATGAACGGAAAACATGGTACAACAAAGCGGGATACCTGTCTTCCATCCAAGAAATGCTGTACAGGTCGCCCAAGCAGGTGTCATATTCCGGCGGAGGGCTGGGGTACTCGCCAGGGCAATACGTTCCCCAACTGCTCTCCTCTGCGTCCGACGCGGTGGTCGCGTAGACACCGATGTCATTCGGCATAAGCCCCTCGAAGACGCTCCCGGCTTCACAGGCTTCAAGGTAAAATACCTACAAAATAAGAGTCAAACCATTGCTTCAAGCAGCAAACCATGCAGAGCAAAAATAAACAAAAGGACGATGGGGTACCAGGCTTTTGTAGCTTCCAGCAGCATGCTTTTTCTTCAGGACATCTACCAGATCGTCACCGTAAACGTATGGATTGGTGGGCATCCCTGAAATTCTTACCAGAACAGAAAAACCATGACACTAATAAGTTAATTGTGCACGTCTAGATTTGTATGTATGTATGCATGCATATGAAATATCTGTTCGAACTGGTTTTAGATATTAAAATTCTCGAAAGAAGACAATAAAAGAATGGCAGGTTCTGAAACTGACCAATGACCCCAGGACCCCCATGGTCACTGTAAAACACAAAAATGTGATCATTAGGGCCACTGTCCAAGACCTTGCCGCTCCCACCATTCACAGCGGTTTTATTACCGAGCAAGACAGCAAACAAGTTCTTAACATTAACCTCCTTTCCAGTGTAGTCCTACAATGCAGATTCAGTCAAACAGACAGAAAATTGTGGATACTGGATAGGGATACATGATCATAGGAATATATTGGTTCATTCCATCAAGATGTTGACATTATCACATAGAAATTTGACATCCAAGACCAACTGGAAAATGGCATAAAGACTGGTCAAAATTTTGACATTCAATGATTTTGAATGAGGTACAAACTGCCATTGAAATTTTTGTTCGTGTAATTTCTAGAATATCATATTCACATTTTTCTGCAACCATCAAACAGTTTGTATCATCCACTAAGGTAATCCATATTAATCTTAGATTTTTACTACATCAACAATAATTACTGGAAAATTTTCCTCGAAGACCCATGCATGATTACCTTAGGGACCCCAGCATAGACATCTCCACCTTGGGGGTGGTTGATGATGACGCCCGGCCTTGGGTTTTCCAGGTTGTGCGCAATATCGTCGTACATGAAGACGATGATGTTCTCATCCTTGAGACCACCCTTCCTTAAGATCTGGTAGGCGTGGCAAATATCTGCCTGCAAAGTGCAAAGTTTCGATCCACAAATTAAACACAATAATTAATTGTCATCAACCCAACGAACCACGAGGAAAAAAATCTAGAACACGCAGCAACACCAAACTGAACTTTTTTTCCAACATATTCTTATTGCCATGCATTGTACCTTCTATCTAGACCGTCAGTTTGTGTGCTGGTCGCATTGAGATATGTGCCACCTCGCCCGGGACTGTAAGCCTATGCAGTGGGAGAGCATGAAACAAAACTAAGAACGGGCCAAGGGCGGGCCAATAGCTTACTTAGTGGGCCATCTTTTGTTATTGGGCTGAATCCAGGTCAAATTCTCAAAGAAAGTCCAGAAAAAAGGACAGGCCATGGCCCTGGTTAGGAGCTCCCCCAAACCCCAAGAGGATCTGCCCCTGGGCCTATGTGAACAGTAATCAAGGCCCGCATATTTCTCAAAAAAAAAAGTAATCAAGGCCCGCACTCTTACTCGGCTCATGGGCGCACAGTACTGCTGTCAAAGAAAGGACGGGCCAAGGGCGGACTGATTCTGCAGTGATGTAATTTGTGCAAATTGTATGTACGCGAGATTGATGTTAGAAAAAATGCACGATTATTTGGGACTTGGGCACACCTTCCTTCCATTCAATGGTTAACCCGTAATGACAATGTTTGAACACTTGGCCATTTCTGTATAACTTAATAACAAAATGATCCCAGTTTCTTTAGCTCCATTTATCTATTTCTTCTACCCACAGACAGGCGGGGCCTGCATGAGTTGAGACTAGCGAGAGAGCTGCCAGCTGACAGGCAGTATTGCTTGACATGTGGACTGTTTGGTCGGTCAACAGAGTGCCACGTAGGCGAAATACGATGCTCTATAATGGACTGGTGACCGTACAATCGTCACGAGTCATATTCAGTGACCTTAACGAGCGTATTTCATAGTAGCAGGACAAAACGGTGTACTAACTCTAACCCTCCGTAGCTCATCCACCTCCTAGCTAGCTCTTGAACAGCATGGATAGATAAGCGGCCGGGTGCAGCGCCCGCCGGTTCAGCCACTACTTGACCGACAGGAAGAAAAAGGTCGAAGGATCGCGGGAGGAGACGCGAACAAGCAAAGAGTAGAATCCATGATAGCGCGTGCGCACCTGGTGGCGGTAGTTTTGGTAGCCGTTGGAGCCGGCGACGAGGACGGCCCACCTGGTCCCAACGGAGCCGTCGTCCGACGGCAGCCGGATGGTGGGCTGCAGCCACGCGTGCGCCATGGCGAGCAGGAGGAGCAGCAGCGCGAGGGGAAGGAGACGGAAGGATGCCATGGCCACCATGGATGGTGGTTGGGGTTTGGGTTCCGGAAGAAGCGAAACACGTCTTCTTTTTATTATGCGCCGACGCCGGCGCCGGAGGTGATATTTTCTTATTGAATTTCGGCAAAGGGAAAGCGTACCACCCACTAATGATTCAGTCAGCTGTGCATGGCCGATTGGCTGCGCTTTCTGCCGACCTACTACGTGTGGGGTGTCCTCTTCTCCTCGGAGAAATATCGGCCGTCAATTCGAAGCTGGTTTGTCGTTAGCTGGCGCGTCCGGCCCTACGCCTGGCTTGGAATCTCTCTCTCGGCCGTTCACGTCACCGTCACCAGCGTACTGCGTAATTTAACTGGGACCCAGTCGCCTACTCCTACTGCTACGTGTCATGTTCAGATTGTTGCATTTTTCCGACGAGAGAAATTTTCAATCTATTCATTAACTATGGCAGCACATAGAACACTAGAGGTAATAAAAATTACAATCAGATCTATGAACCATTTAGCGACGACTACAAGCACTAGAGCAAGCCGAAGGCGCGCCGCCGGCATCGTCCTCCTTCATCAGAACCGGGCAAACTTTATTGTAATAAATAGTTGGGAAGTCTTCATGCTAGGGCCTCAATAAACGGCTCTAGTACACATTTCTGGGAGGATACTTGGCTCGGCGAGACACCTTTGGCCATCCAATATCCATCTTTGTACCGTATTGTTCAACGACGTGAAGTGTTCGTCGCCTCGGTATTTCAATCTATCCCCCTTAATATTCAGTTCCGACGGACGCTAGCGGGCAATCGTTGGGAAGAATGGCTCCGTTTAGTTAGGAGACTAATGGAGGTCCAACTATCTCAACAACCCGATGAATTACGCTGGAAATTGACTAGGTCTGGAGTATTCACTGTTAAATCAATGTATATTGATGTTATTAATTCGAACTACATTCCTACCTCTAAGCATGTTTGGGCTGTCAAAGTTCCTTTGAAAATAAAAGTGTTTATGTGGTTTGTCCATAAACAAGTTATTTTAACCAAGGACAACTTGATAAAGCGTAGTTGGACAGGACCTACTAGGTGTAGTTTCTGTGATCGGGATGAGACAATCAAATATCTCTTTTTTGATTGCCCGTTGGCCAAAGTACTTTGGCAGACGGTCCACATTGCTTTTAATATAAATCCACCGAATTCTGTTAACATGTTATTTGGGACATGGCTAAATGGGATTAAGCCTGACTTAGCGAGACACATTCGGGTTGGAGTTTGTGCTTTGTTGTGGACTATCTGGACCTGCAGAAATGATTTGGTTTTTAACAGAATATCATGTATTCATTTTTTGCAGGTTTTATTCCGAACTATGGCTCTGACCCGTTCCTGGTCGCTACTCACCCAGATGGAGGCCAGGGAGCACTTGGTTACTGGGTCTTTCCGATGGGAGATGGTAGCTCGAGATATCTTCAACCGGTTTGGATGGCGGTCATGTAATAGTATAGGCATGTAGTTTACCTATCTAGTTTTAGCCAGCCGGTTGTGGCGTCTTTACATGGCTAGTGGGTGTTTCTAGCCTTTTTGGCTCTGTGTGAGCTTTCTCTTGCTTTTTATTACTTTTTGAAGACCTTGAAACCATGTTTGCACTGCTTTATTTGTTTAATAAGATGGCCGTATGCATCTTTTTGATGCAGAGGCCGGGGATTTCCCCCTTTTCTAAAAAAAGGGGCCTCAAAGGTCCTTCTTTAAAGAATTGGAATCGGGGGCGACACAAACCAACCTGTGGTTGGATGGCTATAGGACAGTAAGGTTGCATTTTTCTGAATTTATTATTTCAGACTTTTCAGCGATGTTCGTTTAGTAGGAGGAGTCTTCCATTAACTACGAGATGTCTATGATGACTTTGTAAATTTTAAGATGTTCACAAAAGTGAGTGTATGTACGAGTCCATAATCATCTGCGTCTATACCGTGTTCAGAAAAGAAGAACTAAATTCGTGCCTCGCGCCACTCGACATTCACATGGAGCGTCTAATAAGTCCATCGCTATAAGATAAGTTGAAAAAATCAATAAGAATGCAGCAAAACTTACCAAAACTTTATTGGACCAATTATGAGGAGTGGGCCCTAAAGCAAATGGCGGAGAAAAAAGCAACCTGGACGTAATAATTTGACAGGCAAGTAGGAAGGCACGTCAGCCACAACAATCAAAAGAGAGATCAGAACAAACATAGCTTAAAGTACCGGTCCAAATAAGAACATTTCTTCCTTTAGTTGTTGTAAAGCGCAGATGGTTATATATATGCACATATAATCATTTCCATGAACATACACCTTATCCCTATAAGAATGTTTAAGATACTGAGCCGACACCATTCTAAGTTTAGGACTTGAATCCTGGTGTGCTGGTTTCACCATAAAAAACCTAAACATTTGAGGATTTCACCAGATAATAACATTTTGTCCTCGATGTGCTAATTACATGATAAGTTCCAACAAAATTTTAAAATACTAATTAACCATGAGAAGCATCACTATTAGGGAAAACCTTATACACAGAATCTTAACAGTAGCGCGGGGTAAAACGACGTACTACTGGTACTTAGCAGTAGCGCGTGTCCACATAAGGCGGCAAGGACAAAATGCGCTACTACTAATATTGCCACACCGTTGCCACCAGGCTAAGTATAGTAGTAGCGCTTTCTCCTGAAACGCGCTATTACTAGGTAAATTTAGCAGTAGCGCTTTCGCCTAACACGAGCTACTGCTAAACCCATCCTATCTTCTCCATCGGCCGCCCCTCACTCTCCCCTTCTCCACTCCCACTCTCACACTCTCCCACACACATCGTCCGCCGCCGCCGATGTTCAGCCCTCCCCCGCCGCCATCCTCGCTCCTCCTTCCTCGGTATGCGCGACCCTCCTCCCACCGCCCTCCTCCCTCCACCTCCTTATGCGCCCTCCTCCCTCATCCTCCGGCCGCACCCTCGTCCCTCCTCCGGCTGTGACCCTCCTCCCTCCTCCTCCGG
>NC_041384.1:758101762-758108415 GCF_002162155.2 Triticum dicoccoides
TGCATGGAATAGAAAATTTTCAGTATAGGTCTTTTGAATAGAAAATTTTCAATGGAGGTATTTGAATATAGTAGATTTTATTTAGTAAGTGGTTAATAAAACTAGTTTATTTAGTAAGTACTTAATAGAACTAGTTTATTTAGTAAGTGCTTAATAGATCTAGTTTAGAGAGAGAGACCTATATTGGCAAATTTAGTTATGTTAGGATTATATATAAGATATTTTGAAATGTTTTTGTTCATATTTTCAACCAAGTGGCTCAATAGTGTTGCTCAAATAGGATATGTGCTTGCCCAAGTGGCCATGTTTGTAGGGAACACCTCTGAGTGGCATATGTTTTGCCGGAGTGTTGATTAATATCCGTTCTGGCAAATTTCAGGCGCTCGATATGTCCTTTTTAGCCGAAGGTCATGCCGGATTTTTCTGTGAATTTTGGCATGACTTGTGATAGAATATTTAGGAAATATCGAGTGGCTCGGATTTTCAAGAAAGATAATTAAACGACATTTCGGGTTGACTTTAAATCTATCGGGACTCCACCAATGGCGGAGCCAGGAAATGTGGATCAGGGGGGCCAAGTGCTGTCAAAGTAGGTTAGGGAAGGCCAAAGCATAGTAAAATAGAGTTTTAGCATCAAAATAGTGCTAATTATGCACTGTTCATCAGTGAATTATTAGCAAATTCCCATGTCAGGGGGGCCAGGGCCCCTGCTGGTCCCTCTGTCTCCGCCACTGGACTCCGTCATATATGAGAGAAGAAGAATGCCGACTGTTGTCGTGGGGGTCGTTCATCCTCTTCCTTCTTGTGATAGACCTTTTGGTAATGCACGGGAAGGAAGAGAAGAACGACCATCACCGACGGTCGCAAATGTCAGAGAGGAATCAGTGAGGGAGAGTCTCCACCATATATGAGAGGACGAAGAATCCTGACTGCTGTCGTGGGGGTAGCTTCTCCTTCACTCCCTGTGCTAGACAATTTGGTGTAATGCACTCGGGGACGAAGGGACGAGCTACCATCACCGACGGTTGAATATATACACCACGGTAGCTAAGAGTTTTCAAGAAAATACTCGACATACCGATAGTCAATCCGTGATGAATAATAATGATCTAATTTAGTTTTTGTAGTACATATATTTAATTTTAGAAGTTTAATCTTTGAATTATGAACATGAGAAATGTCGTCCGACGACGATAGGCACCCGGAGTGCGACTGGTGCGGTGACGACCGGGGTCTGTGCGACAGGCCTCACCTGGTAGAAGGTCGGCGCTTCAATATTAAGCTCCACGAGACCTTCTATGTTGAAACGGTATGCAACGACGACAAGTGTTTTTTTGTAATTAAGCACGACTTCTGCTTATTCAACGTGTAATTTCCGTCTTTTACAATTCGACTAGCTTATCCCATGCCATGCAAGACGCTATGTCTTGGAGAAGCTGGATTTTGAAAATCATGAAAATATGCAGACAAACATAGTCCACCTAAGGACCCATCATGGTTATGATTTTTCTATAAATCTATACAATTCTGACAGCGTATCCCATTTTGGTTGCCCAAATTGGGAAGCACTTTGCAAGACGTATGATTTTCATGAGGGTATACTTGTCACCTTGGATCTTGGTGATTCTGACATCGACGAAGAGAATATGGACATTTGGGTCCTTGTTGATCCGCTTCCAATTCTACCAAATATACGGAAGATGGTAGAATTAACTTACTACACCGATGGCGCAGAATTAACTTATCAGGAAAAAGATCATCTTATCTCATTTTTTTATTGATGTTGAGAATTACAATATCAATTATCAAACTCCTAAACATTATGGTCAATACGTGCCACTAGTGCACGTGTTGAACTACGATAACATCCATGGAGATGGCATGGGAAGATTTTTTTACTATTACGACATCCATGCATCTTTTGCATAAATTCTTCTAAAGCTAAACTAGATTGCTAACTACGACGTTATTACTATGTGTTTCAACAGAAAATCACAAAGGATTGTGTGCCTCATCTGATGTTTCCGAAAGGTCACCTTGATGTTATTAGCTTACTGCCAGGTCATCCCAGGCTTCACTGCTATTCATATCGGATTTCTAAAACCGATGAAGACATGACAATCAAAGCATGGAAAAAATGTATGAACAATCGTAGGGAGCTACTTGGAAATAACATTGTGCGAAGCGCAAGAATTGGAGACAGGATAGTTTCCATTCTCCATAATGGAGAGTCAGGGCATATCTTGTTTTATATTATTTTACCTTAGAGAGGGTAGTAGGTCCTATGAGAGAGGAGTAGGTCCTAGGTACAATGTATTATTATGTGCTACAATGTGTTAGAGTCATTGATGATGATGAGGAGGAGGAGTTGTGATTATGACTAGTGGCCAAGTTGTTATATGAAGTCTCATGGACGAAAATGATGATCATGAGGAGTTGTTATATGAAAATGATGTATTATGATGATAAGTTAATGATATGATGATGATCATCATCATGATGATGATGAGTTATTATATCATTGGTGAAAGAACCGCGGATTAGTTTCAAGTGGATGGATCCTAAGTGGTCAAGTCATAACAACCTCTAAATTGCTACTGTATGAAAACTTGTATAATGGTGTATGAATACGACATAAAATAAAAATGAAATAAAATACGTAATAATAGTAGTAGCGCGGGTAGAGAGACGCGCTACTAGTAATTACCAGTAGCGCCTTCTGCAAGAAGCGCTACTACTAAGTAGGTATAGCAGTAGCGCGGGTAAACCAACGCTACTGCTAACCTTTAGACCATAATACACACATGAGAGCCTGGAACGAAACTCCTTGAAGGTGGAAGTCGGCAGGCCCTTAGTCATCACATTGGTGAACTGTTGTGCAGTCGGGACATGGATGACCCGAATACGTCCAAGGGCCACCTGCTCGCGCACAAAGTGAATGTCCAGCTCAATGTGCTTAGTCCGACGATGATGAACGGGGTTGGCGGAAAGGTACACCACAGAAACGTTGTCACAGTAGACAACCGTAGCCTGGGAGACGTCATGATGCAACTCCTGAAGTAACTGTCGTAGCCAGGTGCACTCGGCGACGGCGTTAGCCACAACTCGGTACTCAGCCTCCGCGCTAGAGCGCGAAATCGTAGGTTGTCGCTTGGACGACCACGAGACGAGTGAAGGGCCGAGGTAAACGCAGTAGCCAGAGGTGGACCGACGGGTGTCGGGGCAGCCGACCCAGTCCGCGTCGGAGTAGGCCACCATCTCTAGAGAAGTGGACGCCGTGAGAGTAAGCCCAAGAGCCACCGTGTCGCGGATGTAACGAAGAATCCGCTTCACGATGGTCCAATGGGAGTCACGAGGGGCATGCATATGCAGACACACCTGCTGAACAACATACTGTAAATCCGGTCGGGTGAGAGTCAGATACTGAAGAGCACCAACAATGGACCGGTAGAATGGAGCATCCGACGCGGGAGAGCCCTCGAGAGCAGAAACCTTGGCCTTCATGTCAACAGGAGTAGAAACAGGGTGACAGTTGAGCATGCCGGCACGCTCAAGTAGCTCGTGCACATACTTCTGCTAATGAAGAAAGAAGCCGTTGGGTCGCTGAACGACCTCAATGCCAAGGAAATAATGTAGAGCGCCCAGGTCCTTGATGGCAAACTAATAACGTAGCCGGAGAGTAATCTGCTGAAGAAGGGCTGCGGAGGAGGTCGTCAGGTTGATGTCGTCGACGTAGAGGAGCAAATATGCAGTTGTGTCGCCGCGGTGATAGACGAACAATGAGGCATCCAAGCGAGTGACGCTGAAGCCCAGTGTCTGAAGGAACCTGGCGATACGCTGGTACCAGGCGCGAGGTGCTTGCTTGAGCCCGTAGAGAGACCGGGACAACAAACACACATGCCCAGGAAGAGATACGTCAATGAAACCAGTCGGCTGCTCACAGTAAACCTGCTCCTCATGATGGCCATGAAGGAAGGCGTTGGAGACATCCATCTGATGAACCGGCCAGCCTCGGGAAACTGCCAGCTAGAGAACTATGCGGATCGTGCCCGGTTTGACAACCGGGGCAAACGTCTTGGTGAAGTCGACTCCAGCGCGCTGCCGAAAACCACAGACCACCCAGCGAGCCTTGTAGCGCTCAAGTGTACCATCCGAGCGGGTGTTATAGGGAAAGACCCACTTGTCGCTGATGACATTGGCGCGAGAAGGCTGATGAACCAGTGTCCAGGTACGGTTCCGCTGAAGAGCGTCGAACTCTTCCTGCATCGCGGCAAGCCAGTGAGGACCACGAAGGGCTGCACGAGCAGACGCAGGGACCGGTGACGGCTCAGTGTGGAGGCGGCGAGAAGATACTCGTCGCTGGAGTACTGTAGACTCGGGCGATGGACGCCGGCTCGAGCCTGAGTGACGGGGCGAGATGGCAACTCGGCGACTGGCGAGGCGGTCGGTGAAGCAGCCGGCGAGGCAGCTGGCGAGGCCGCCGGCGAGATGGGTGGTGAAGAAGCGTCGCCCGAGGCCGTCGAAGCGCCCGTGGCCGAGGCGTAGGAGGCGGGCGAAGTGGGGGTGGCGGGCGAGGCGGGGGCGCCGCCCGAGGCACCCGAGGCGGCGCCTGAGGTGGCTGGTGAAGATACCGGCGACGGGGCAGCCGACGAAGATGCCGGCGAAGAGGCCGGCGAAGATGCCAGCGAGGTGGGCGATGCGGAGGCCCTTGACGGAGTCGGCGAGGACGTCGTGGGGGCGCGAGTCGCAGCTCATCCCACGACAGGAGGACCGCCGAAGCCCGATGGCGGTCCAAGAATCGAGCGGGCCTGTCCACCTCACGGGGTCGATGGAGGGCCGCCGGTGGCCAGCGGCGACGGGGCGGTGGGAGGTACCTGCTGAAATGGAAACACCGTCTCATCAAAGTAAACGTGCCGGGAGGTGAATACATGATGTCAGAAGGGATCGTATCAGCGGTATCCTTTGGTGTTAGGTGGCTAGCCGAGGAAGATGCAAGCGACTGAACGTGGTGCAAGCTTATGAGGCGCAGTGGCGGCGAGGCTAGGATAGCAGAGACAACCAAAGATGCGAAGGCCATCATAAGATGGGGGCGCACCAAAGAGGAGATGGTGAGGGGCATAGTTCCAGCGTGGGCGACATGGGCGGATGTTAATGAGGAGGGTGGCGGTGGCGAGAGCGTCCGGCCAAAACCGGGGAGGCACGTTAGAGTGAAAGAGTAACGTGCGGACGCAGTCATTAAGAGTGCGAAGGATACGCTCGGCACGACCATTTTGTTGGGACGTGTAGGGGCAAGTGAGGCGGAAGATAGTGCCATGGGAGGCTAGAAGGTTACGAACAGCGGCGTTGTCAAACTCTTTTCCGTTGTCAGTTTGTAAAGCAAGGATAGGACGACCGAACTGTGTGGTGACGTAGGAATAAAATGTAGTGAGTGTGGCAAGAGCGTCGGACTTTCGACGAAGAGGAAGCGTCCACACATAATGAGATAAATCATCTAAGATCACCAAATAGTATAGGTAGCCCGTGTTGCTTGCAACTGGGGATGTCCAAACATCACTATGCAATAACTGAAACAGAAAAGTGGCAATAGTGTAGGTGCGCTAAAGGGAAGACAAACGTGCTTGCGAAAACGACATGCCTCACAAGTATGGTCGTCGATCTTATTGCATGAGAATGAAAAGCTCTTAAGTATTTGACGCAAAGTGGTGGAGTTCGGGTGCCCCAAACGAGCATGTCAAAGGTCGACACCTGCGGCGAGGGCAACTGGGGTGGTGGAGGCGGCGGTGGAGGAGTGCACCGGATAGAGTTCTTCAGGACTATCACAACGGTGAAGGACCATCCGAGTATGGGCGTCCTTCACAGAAAAACCGACATCATCAAATTCAACGGTAATGGGATTCTCACGGGCAAGACGATGAACAGATACAAGGTTCGTAACTAAATCAGGAGACACAAGAACATTAGACATAGTGATAGGTGTAGATGTGGAAGGAAACGAAGCACGACCAACATGTGTGATAGGTTAAAAAGAACCGTTGCCAACGATGATGCAAGCAGGAGTATGAACCGGAGTGGAGGAGGTGAGAGTACCGGGATGAGATGTCCCATGTTTATTTTGTGTTGCACAGCCTATTCTTTCGCAGCTTGCCCGCGTCGCCTGTAGCTGCTTCCCGCGTCGCCCGTACTCCAGCTTCCCGCGTCGCCCGCCAAGTCCTGCCTCGCTAGCACCGCTCAATAGGAGCTCACGTACGTCCGCCTGGAAACGGTGGCTTCCCGGTCGCCCGTACTCCAGCTTCTACTTCGCCTGCTAGCCTGGACGAATCCTCGTTTCCTTCTACTTCTATATTAGTTCTCATTATTCACCTGCTAATCACTCCGTCGCCGTGGCCGCCGCTAATCACCATTAGCATAATCCATCCATCTAGTCTAGCTCTGATATCATGTAAAAGGGAAAGCATAGACTGTGCAACATAATGCATTGATCGGTGCACCAGGCACGAATATATGAGTACAGAAGGGGCCACAACCTCAACTATACAGAGGAACTAGAAGGTGGACCCAAGACACAATATACACGTACATAATATATTCAACACGTTTCATTACAAAATAAACACGGGGCATCAGCAGTGGTCCTACGCTTGGCCAAATTGTTT
>NC_041384.1:758108839-758211655 GCF_002162155.2 Triticum dicoccoides
GCACCCTTAGAGCATGATTAATAATATAGCCAGCTACTGGCTATAAGTCAGTGCCATGTCATCTACAGTCCATCTTATAGTCAACATGTACAATAATAGATCAAAAGAGTATACTACTTTTTTATTATGTGCCCGCCTTTCATTCTCACAAAGTGCCTAGTAGCACGTGATTGAGCTGGCTCTTCATGAAGAGCCCGCTTACCTTCTCTCTCCTCCTCTCTTTCCTCTAACTAAACAGAAATATATTAGTTTAATTCTTATAGCCCGCTGACTCAGCTCTATTGTACTTGCTCTTAACCTGCGAAATCATACCACCATAGTAGACCACCTCGCAAAATGTTTTTGATTGAGTACAAACCACTAGCATGTAGCATCAATTTAAGAGTGTCAGGGGCAGATGTGAGGACAACAGGTTTAACCAAATCAACCAGTTCATGCCACAAGGCAATGCCATTTTGATCCACACACCTCTTGAAGGTTAATTTCAATTGGCGACCATCCCAAACTTGGGGTAAAGTGCTCTCTTGCTGAATACAAATGATAAACAGATCCCAAAATGCTTTAAAGGAGAAATCTCTCAGCCACAAATCATGCCAATAGCTGACACTATTACCACCAGCAACCGCCCACGTACAAAATGGTTTTGTTGCATCAAGTGCCCATGTGACCGCTCTTCCAAAAGGAAGATCCAGAACCAGGTTTAGCCCACAAAATTTTATTCTTTCCTATTTCTCTTTTTGCTTTTCTCTCCTTTTGCCGGTTTTTGTTTCTTTTTTCCCAATTTTTGTTTTCTTTTTTTCCTTTTCCAATTGTTTGTTTATATGTTCGTGTTTTCCCAAAAAATTCACAAATGTTTAAATATGTTCTTGTTACGAAAAATCATTCATATTTTCAATATTGTTTGTCATTTTTAAAAACTGTTTATGTTTGAAAAAAAGGTACTTGTTTTTAAAAACTGTTCGTATTTCCAAAAAATGTTCGCGTTTTTCAGAAAATGTGCATGTTTTCGAAAAATGTTAAAAAATTGAAAACAATTGTGTTCCTTTAAAATGTTCAATAATTTAAAAATGATAATGTTTTAAAATATTGTTTGTAAATACAACAATGTGCAGGATTTTCAAAATTTGTTCGGGTTTTTGAAAAATTGTTGCGAATGTTTTGGTACTAAATTTCACAAATTTTCGAAAAATGTTCGGAATTTCAAAAAATGTCCCCGTTTTCGAAAAATGGTCACAAATTTTTAATATTTCATGTTTAATGTTTTTGCAGGAGTTTCAAAAATGTTCCAGAATCAAAAATTGTTCGCAAATTTCAAAACATGCTGAAAATGTTTCCGTTCAAAATTATCACAACATTTCAAAAATGGCTCCTGTTTTGAAAACTTATTCAGAATATTTTAAAAAGGTCCATATTTCCATTTTCAGGATTTTCAAATAATGTTCCTGTTTCAAAAAAGTTTGCAGATTAAAAAATGAAATGTTTTAATTTTTTGTTCGGGAGTTTAATCTTTTCACCTTTTCAAATTTTGTTCTGGAATTACAGAATGTCCCCGTTTCAAAAAATTGTTCATGATTTTCGAAATTGTGGCAATTTTATAAAAAGAATTTCATGGTTTTCAAAATTAATTGCATTTCACGAAACATTCAGGTTTAAAAAATGCATTTGAAATTCCAGAAAAAACATCGGATCTGTGCTCGATAATTTCTTAAAGGTTTGCGCTGGATTGCGACTGTTAATGCTTGCTAGCTCTATTGGTAGTAGCGCAATGTCCCCAGGACGAGATTCCCGGTTCGATCCCGCCGGGCGCTTTACTTTTTAGCCCGGCTCGTAGTGCGTGCGAGTACAACCTGCAGCAGAGAGTGGTAGCTAGGGGCTCCCGCTTAAGAGCATCTCGAGCCGCGCTCTCAACACGTCCCCCTTTCTCAGCCAAATTTTTCGTGCCGGCGTCCAAAAAATGGCTCAGTCGTGTCCATAGAAAACCGTTTTTTTGTCGATTTTGCCCGAAATTGATGCCGGCAGACCCAGGCCGAACCCGGCGCGTTGGGGGGCGCCGGGGGACGCGATTTTGGCATGAACAAGGATTGGCCTCCCCGAGACAGCGTACGCCGCTTCTTCGTCCTCATCGCCTCGGTTCCCGCGGGAATCAATGCCAAGGCTGCCGCGTCGGTCAGCCTCCATTGATGCCTCACGGGCGGCGAATGAAGGCGCCACCGACGCGCGTCCCGCCCGCTCCCGCCACGCATCGCCTGCCATGCAGCCTCTCGCCGCCCCGCTGCGGCTATAAAAGTCGACCTCCCCGCCTGTGAACGCCACACAGTCTCACATCTCCCTTGCATCCGCCGCACAAAAAGCACCACTCTCCCCCTTCCCCGCCGACGAGAAAATGGCCGAGAGGTTTCCAGGTGACGGAGCGGCGCCGAACGGTTTCGGCCGCCGCCATCTCCAAGAGCCGGAGGCGCGCCTCCTCTACGGGGCCGAGTATCCGGCGCCCCCGGACATGCGTGTGCCGGGGGCATGGAGGCTGAGCGCCGCCGGCGTCCCGGTGCCACCGGTGCCCGAAAGGGCGGCGCGACGGAGCGAGATCGCCTGCATCAACTCGTCCCTAACACAAGAGCAGCGGAACGAGCCGAGGTACGCCGCTGACAGCGAAACGCTGTGGACGATGTACTTCGAGCGCCGCCGCCAAGAGCAGATCGCCTCCGGCAACGGCATCATCCCCCGCGGCCGCCTCAACGCCGATGGGCGGCGCGAGTGGTGGGGCGTGCCGGGCCGTACCCTCGAGGCCGTCCTCGAGCACATCAAGACCGGCAACGTGCCGCGCCTCGAGTACCCGCCGCTGCCGGCCTTCTCTCGCCGTCGTGGCAGCTCCTGGACGCCGAGGCGAATGGAGCCGGGGACGTCCTTGTTGTCGGGCTCCGGCTCGCTCTCCTCCAGCTTGACGCCGCTCCGCCCTGTCAAGCCAGAGCCGGAGGAGATGCCGCTCCGGCGCCGCACCCGCAGCGGCGCCCTCGTCATCAACGAGGGTGCCCAGCCCTCCCCGCGCTCCCTCCAACAGGTCCGGCCGAAGCCCGAGCCGGGCCTGCTCCCCGTGAAGCCGGAGCACGTCGACATGATGGCCCCCGACGACGAGGCCGCCCTAAAATGGGCGAAGGAGGACTACGTTCACGAGCATGTGCGCCGCCAGTGCCAGGCATACGCGGAGCTCCAGGCCCGGCGCTGCAGGAGCGAGGAGGGCGGCGTCATCGTCCTCGACAACGACGACGAGGATGGGGCCGGGCCGTCCAGCGCCCCACTGCGCGTCGGCGACCTTGGCCAGGGGTGCAGCAGGGACGACGTGGCGCGGGACGACAACGACGACGACGGCGATTACACCCGTTTCTACAGGCTTCTCGGCATGTAGATGGCGGGTGGTGGACGCGGCGCACTGGCTAAGCGTAGTTTGGCGTAGTAGTAGGGTGTAGTTTACATGTTTTATCTTTTTTGTACAAATTTTAATGAAATTTCCCTGAGTTCGTGCTAGATCGCCGAGTTTGCGCAGATTTGTACGAAATGTCGCCGAGCCGCGTGATATTGGCGGCGACTTGGGGGCCAACGACTGGGAACGGAGTCGCCCTCACGCGCCAAGCTAGCGCTGGTTCGTCCCCAGGCGGCTCTTTTTTGGCGCCCTGGACCGAACGGCTAGAGATGCCCTAAGAAAGAAGTCCATTTTTGACCCTCAAATGTGGCCAGAGAGACAAATAACCCCCTGAACTTCAATTTGGTGTGATTTTGACCCCAAAATCCTTAAAACCGGGAAAATCTTTCCCCTAAATCTTTCAATCTGTTAAATAAAAAACGAAAATGAAATGGACCGCAGCCCACCTGCGTGCTGGTGTCAAATTATACTCCCTCCGTTCCAAAATAGATGACTCAACTTTGTACTAAAGTTAGTACAAAATTGAGTCATCTATTTTGGAACGGAGGGAGTAATAGTTTAGTTGGGCCCGGCTCCAGCTGAACCCAATACGTCGTCAACAAGGCCCATCCTTCTCCTCATTCTCGACTTGGATCGGATCCCTAGGGCAAATTCCCTTGCTTCCATTCCGTCTCCTCGGGCACTCATGGCGGCGGCGCAGCCACCAGCAGCAGACTAATTGCCGAACCCGGCCGCCATCGCCCCATCCTCCCTACCGCTGCAACCCAAATCGACGGAAATGGTCGGGGCAGGGCGTTCCACCCCCACTGACGCCCCCGCCAAGCCGAAGCGTCCGTGCCATGCACGTGGCGACGGCGGCGGCGATGCCGATGGCAGCAGCGGCGGAGAGGCCGACAGCGACCTTCTGAGCGCCCTGCCGGACGAGCTCCTCCACGACATCCTGTCGCGCCTCAATGCCCTGGAGACGGCCGGTACGTGCGTGCTGTCCGCGAGGTGGCGGAACCTCTGGCGCGCCGTGCCGTGCCTCGACATCGACGAGCGGGAGCTCACCGCCAAGCAGCCTTTTTTCGTCAACTTTACCGGCAACCTTCTCCGCGGACATGAGGTCGCTCTCCTGGAGGACCTGAGGGTGTACCTGCGCTGCGGCATCCTCGGGTGGTCCGCCCCTTGGGTCCGCCGCGCCATAGGTCTGGGCGAGGCATCGCCTTGCCGGCTCAAAAGGTTGCATCTTTCCCACGTGTCATCTCTGCAGCCGACGGAGCTCGCTAGCCATGTCAGCTCCCGCTGCCCTGCTCTCGAGGACTTGAAACTGCAAGAGTGCGGCTTCTTGGCCACCGGCTACATCAGGATCGTCTCCTCCTCGCTCAAGAAATTGGTCCTCGACGGCAACTATGATGAGGACGGCGCCGATGAGTTTTTCGTCTTCATTATAGATGCTCCTGCTCTTGTCTCTCTTCGCTTGGGCACCTCCTATGATGTTGATTCCATTGTTGCTCCTAACGAACCACATACCATGCCGTCTCTTGTTGATGCATCCATTCAGCTATCCATTGGCTGCGACCTCGCCACAACCGCGTACGAATCTGGTCTTCTTGCCGCTCTCTACAATGTCACAAGCCTGCACTTGTTACATTTTGGGGTCACTGTATGTTCCACATCTTCTTGGCATCCATTTTATCCAATGGTTTTTAAATGACATAAACTGATTTCTTGGGTTATAGTTGTTGTGCCGTCAGGATTATTTGGAGTTCCCTGTATTGAAGAACCTGAGGACCTTGTCTCTGGACGAGTGTCATATTTCCAACGACTTTATGGGTCTGGAGCCTTACCTGCGCAAGTCGCGAAACCTGGAGAAGCTCACTTTGCGTCGTTGCAAGGTGCACCGCTGCTTCTCTCAACAAATATTAGCATAGCACAATTTAGTCAGTCTGTAATATTAATTCTTATATGCTGTCAATAGGTGTTGGATTCTAGATCTAAGAAGAAGATGGGGGGACACCTTCATGACCCTTCCGATGACCTGGTGGATTTCAAGTGCGAGAACCTTAAGCTTAGTGAAATCATATACCAAGATGGTGATACTTCTATCCACCTATTGGTCAAGTTTCTGGAGGCCATGTGGAGGAATCTGCCAAACAACAAGATCGAACTCACTAAAGTCAATTAGCCGAACCGCGTGAGAATACACTATCGTGGTGAGGATAATTCATTTTGGAATCACATAACAAAGATTTGTCTCTTCTAATTTATTAATTAAGAATGCTGCCCTGGGACCATCTGAGCATGTGCGGCTCCACGAAATTCATACTCATATTTGTTTCTACCTAGGGTAGGGAGTGATCATACTCGTGTTATGTGGGACTCTTGTGTAGATCGAAAATTAAGGAAGAGTAACTTCAAGTTTGAGAAATAGTGGCTTACTAGGTCTTATGTTAAAGAGATACAGAGTAGTATTTAAGGATTGGTCTACTAGACGCAACAACTCTAATGGATATCTGGCAAAACAAGGTGATATTGTTTAGGAAGACTGCTAAAGGGTGGAGTGCCAACCTGGAGGCTTCCCTTGGGAAACATAACAAGTTTTTAACGGAGGAGTATGACAGGTTTGATATCCAAATTGTGTCTAGCAATATATCTTCTGATGAGAGGAATAGGATGGATATTATTCTAGTATAACTTAATGAGGTTTGGAATAAGAAAGAGATTACAACTAAGCAGAGATCCCTGGATAGGGACATCATGGAAGGCGATAGGAACATTGTCTACTTTAGTATTATAACTAATCAGAGGAGAAGGAAAAGGATGATTAATGTGCTAGATGGTCCTAATAAACCAGGTAATGTGGAGATGAAGAAAGTTGTTGCAGATTACTACAAAGATGTATTTAGATATGAACCTATATCTGAGATTCCTCTTAGAGATGATTTTTATGGCCCTGAGGAGAAAATCACTGAAGAGGAGAAAGTTAGGTTAAAAGTCTAGGTTTTCTAAGGAGGAAACCAAGCATGTTATCTTTCATACAAACTCTGATTGTGCCCCTGGGTCTAATGGATGCCCTTTTTGTCTTCTAAAAATTTCTGGGACATCATGAAAGTAGATCTTGTAGCCATGTTTGAGGCCTGGTTTGAGCTTGATTTAGACATCTTTAAGCTTAATTTCACTATGATTGCTCTGATCCCAAAAGAGAATTATGCTAGAAACATGTAGAAATTTAGACCTATTCGTCTCCAAATTGTTGTTTTAAAATTTTCACTACAGTTCTTAAAAATAGACTAGCCGCTCTAATTGGTAGAATAATTTTTTAGCATCAATTTGCTTTTGTTAGAGGCGGGTTTATTTTGGAAAGTGTGGTTACTGCAAAGTAGTTCATGTCGTGCATTTCACTGGCCAAAAAGGTTTGATCTTTAAAATTGATTATGAGAATGCTTAAGATAAGGTCAACCTACACTTTCCGTATGAAATACTCGCCCTTAGGGGTTTTGGCAATAGATGGATAAATTGGATTAGGAAAGTCACTCAACAACAATATGTGGGTGCTAAAGTCAATGGTGAGAAGAGTGGTTTTTTTCATCAATGGCAGGGGGCTTAGGGAGGGACATCCTTTGTCCCTGTTGCTTTTTAATTTAGTCATTGATGTTTTTGCTAGGATGTAGGTTAAAGGTTGATATGTTAGGTTAGTTAAAGGTTTATGCCCAATTTTTTTGTCATGTCGGGGTGGTTTGTCTGGAATATGATGATGACACTCTGCTGTTTTTGGATACTCATAAGAGAGTTTCTCTTAATCTCAAATGGGCATTGACTTGTTTTTGGGTAGTATCTGGTATGTGTGTTAATTATGATGAAAGTGAGTTAGTTCCCATTAATCTAAAGCCTAAGGAGGTTAAACCTTTTTTCGATATTTTGAAATGCATCCAAGGAAGTTTTCGTATTAAATACTTTGGATTGCCTTTACATTTTGATAAGTTGAAAGGAGAGGGATTGCAACCCCTCATAGATAGAATGCTTGCTGGGATGGCATGTTGGAGGGATAAATTTCTTTCATTACTAGTAGAGTTACTCTAGTTTAATCTTGTTTGTCTAGTATCCCCATTTACATGTTTTCTTTCTTAAATGTCCAAAGTGTGCTATTTTTTACATAAATATTGGTTAGTTAAATGCATGTGGAGTGAAAGTGATGGGGAGAAGAAGATCCATCTAGCTAGCAAGCCTCTATCTGTATGAAAAGTGAAGATGGGGAAGTGGGCATCCCTAATATCCAAGACCTTGACATTTGCTTGATTGGCTCATGGATCAATAGATACACATTAGGCCATAGATACTAAATGTAATACTATAAGCCCAAATATGCTTTGCTGCATCATCCCATCCCTCCCAGTTTTGGAAGTGAGTTATGTGGGCTAGGAAAGCTGTCAAATTTGGTTACAAATGGCACCTAGGGGATGGTAAATCTATCTTATTTTTGGAAGATATATGGTTTTATAATTCTCCTCTAGCTACACAGTATTGGGATTTCTACTCCAAGAAAAATAAGATAATCATGACCTCTAGGATGAAGACTATTAAGTACTATTTCCGTAGAGCATTCTTGAATGAGCTTATCTGCCAATGGTTTGAGCTTGAAGGTATAGTTAGCTTATTGTCTTCTCTGAACCAAGAGATAGTCTAACAGGACTGAATGAGTCTAAAGGGGTGTACTCCTCTAAATCATTATATGCTATTGTGAATTTTAAGGGAGTAGAACCAAATTTTTTGCCTGTTGTTTGGCATCTCAACTTGCCACCCAAAGTTCAGGGGTTTCTCTAGAACTTTTGTCAGAATAAAATCATGCCCTAATAGAATCTATATACCATCTTTCCTTTGAATGCCTTGTGTCTAAAGTAGTTTGGGCAAATGTTATTGAAATTTTTAGTGTTGATATTATACATTTTACTTCCTTATCTTCTTACTGGCTATGCAACAAGAATTTTTTGCATTTGCATGTAGCTTCTTCAGTTGTCCCATGGGGACTATGAAATACTAGGAATGCTATTTTTTCAATAGGTCTAAATGATCTTCTATTAAACAGGTCTGTCAACAAAAAATGATGTGTTGGAGGATCGCCGGGACAAATGAAAATCTTAGGATGGAACTGCCATGGTATGCTTTCGAACACGACAGATTTTTAGTTCATGGAGCTCCAAGGTCGGATTGTTGCGGATTTGATTTTCCTTTCAGTGTCTCATTTGACTTGTCAGGACGATGAGCTATGTTGTACTTTATCTTTTGGTTCCATGTTTGTAGTGAAGAGTGATGGTCAGGCCAGTGGCCTCATTTTATTTTAGTTGAACTATTCATCAGCTAATTTTAGTGATATTTTGTTTATGGTTAAGAACATTGTACAATGGCGCTTTATGAGTTTTTGTTGTCATCCGGCTTGGTGTCCTCTTCATTTGTTTTGGCATGATATCCATAATTTGCATAAAAGGGAGCTCAGCTTTGCGTGGTTCTAGGAGATTTAAGTGAAATTTTATACTTGTCCGAAAAAGAGTGAGGCAATGCGAGTCCCGATGCAATGATGAAATATTTATGTGAGTGTCTCATGTAGTGTGGCTTTGAATATTTGATTTTGTTGGCGATCCTTTTACTTGGAGAAGAGGCGATGTCAGGGAAAGACTTGATCGGGGCAGTTTGTAATGTGGAATGGGCAAATAAATTCCTACATGTCACGGCTATCAATGTAAACATGTGCATTTTGACCATCAGACCTTTGATTTTGTACATTCACAAAATAGTAACTTATTTATCGAACCTTAGTATTGTGTAAAGCACTTTGAAGCTAGATGGCTTAAAGAAAAGACTGTTGAGGAAATTGTGAAGACAACATGGGGTAAGGCACAAATGGCAGGTGTTGGTCCGTCTCTTGCGGCGCGTACTCGGGTGGTGCGGATTTGCATTCTTGGGATTGTGATATTCTAAGAATTAACAAATTAGGAAAATGAGTTAGAGAAGCAGAGGTGTGGTTCTATGAATGTCAATTCCTGCTCTAGGCAAAAGAAAATTCTTGTTCTCATTGAGAATCTTTTGGACCAAGAAAAAAACTGGTTACAGAGAGGGCGAGCAAAATGGCTGATGCATGGGATCACAATAGTTCTCTTTTTCATAATACTGCTATGACCAGAAAAAAGAGGAATATTATTAAGAAACTTCTGGAAAACTCGGGGGTTTAGAGGCACGGTACGGAATTGAAAGGTCACATCACCAGCTATTTTACTAATCGTTTCACTTCAGAACTTTTGTAACCGAGCTACGAAGTTTTATCCCTTGTTTGAAGAAGGCTGTCTGTTGACATGAAAAATGCTCCCCTTGCCCCTTACACTATCGAAGATTTGTTGGTAAGGCCCTTTTTGTTCTTGTTGATCTGAAAGCTCCAGGGTCAGATGGACTCCAGGCTATTATTTATAAGAGATTTAGCGGGACAATATGTTTGAAGACGTTCTACAAGCGGTAAATATGTCACTATTCCGTTTGGTTGGAATGATACTGTGATTGTTATGATCCCAAAAATTTATTCTACTCAGAAGGTTACCCAATTTAGGCAAGTAGTTTGTGTAATGTGGTGCACAAGATTACCGCAAAAATGGTGGTAACTCCTCTGAAGGTTTTTCTGCCAGAGATTATCAGTCCGAACTAAAGAGCATTTGTGCCTGGTAGAATGACAACATGCATTGTATTAGTGGCTTATCGGTGCTTCCATAAAATATAAAAGAGCAGAGATATCAAAAGAGAGTCGGTGTGCTATCAAACTCGATATGCAAAAAACTTATGATTGGGTAGAGTGGCATTTCTTAAGGAGATTATGTTGAAACTTGGCTTCCGGGAGAATTGCGTCAATTTCATTATGCAGTGTGTTTCAAGCATTCAAGGGGTTTACAGCAAGGAGATCCTTTATCTACTCATCTATTTTAGTATGCAATGTGTTTCAAGCCTTGGAGGACAACCGGAGGCCCCCGCGCCCTTAGGGAACAATGCATGCCGCCACCGGCAAAGAAGCTGACGAAACTAGCGGCACCGGACATGAGGAAGATTCCAAAGGCGGCTAGGTTTAAGCCTCCCGGGTCATGAGAGCAAAGTGACATGGGAGTCAATTAACCGAAGGGAAAAACCCGCTTGGGTTAGAGTTGATGTGTCGTAAGGACTATTGGAAGTTTATTGTATTCGAGAAACCTGAGGACCTTGTCCCTGGACGAGTGGTATATTATCGATGACTTCATGGGGCTGGAACCTTACCTGTGAAACTCGCGTAAACTGGAGAAGCTCACTTGCACTGCTGCAAGGTGCTACTGCTGCTTCTTTCATCAACTATAACCATAGCACAATTTAGTCTGTAATTAATTCTTATATGTTGTTCATCAGGTCTCAGATTTTATATTTAAGAAGATGGGGAAACACATTCACACATCTTCTCAGGACCTCATGGATTTCAAGTGCAAAAACCTCAGGCTTTAACGAAATCATATACAAAGATGGTGATGCTTCTATCCACCTACTAGTCAAGTTTTCTATGGGCATGGGGAGGACTCTGCCAAACAACAAGATCAAACTCACTAAAGTTGATTAGCCAAACCGTATGTCAATACACTATCGACGCGTTTGGTTGGGCGGAAAAGTCGCGGCTTCCCAAACCAGCGCTTTCTGAAACGGCATCCAGCGTTTGGTACGCATACTACGTATTAGGTACCCGTGTCTTCCGATACATCGATTCACAAAACCGAAAACGGCCGGAGCGAAGGTGATTCGGAAAACGGGGTTGGATGCTCGAACCAAACTAAACGTGTATTCGGTAGAAAACCATTGGAAACCAGGGCTTCCCGATACCAGAACGAATCCGTTACCTGAGTGCGAACCAAACACGTCGTATATTTTGTTTGCTATGTCAAATTGTCAATACAGTACGGTGGTGCAGATAATTCATTTTTGAAATGGACAGAAGATTTTTGTCATCTTATTAGTTAGTTAGTTAGTAAGAATGAGAGTTCGCACAAACCAAACAAGGGCAAGGAGACCGACGTACTCACCGCATGATCGCACCTAATATTCCATGTTGGCAGTCGCCCTTGGACCGTCTGAGTATGCGTGGGTGTGGCTCCATGAAGTTCATCAGATTAATATGACAAATTCCCAACTAAGCGATGATACAGGTGACAGTGTCACGTACACTTTCGATAAGGTGCCTCATTACACTTACTTCACTAACTAACATGTAGATTAACATGCACACCTACGAATCAGAAAATTACATCTACAGAGATCCATCATGTAGCCTTAGTCAGAATTTGGACACTGATAACAGATGAACATTACAAGACGGAGTAGCAAGCAAGCAACAAGTAAGCATTTAATGTTGTTTGAGTCTGATGATCAGTAGTAGAACGCTGGGAGCCAATCCTTGCCGTTGATGAAGTCGACGGTGAGGAACTTGGCCGCCTCCGCCTGGTCTAACCGTCGCGACCATGGCACACGCTGCGACGCGTCGGCCCCTGGCCCCGTGCAGTTGAACTCCCCGAGCATCACATGTCTGCAAAATCAAAGCAAGCACATACATATTATTGATCATTTCAAGATTTGCAATTTATTCATTGGTCGGATGCTTGATCGTGTTCGAATTTATTTGTGCGTTCGTAACGTACTCGGTGCTGCCAGAGAAGTTGTAGTTGGTCCAGCCGGCAGGGTTGACAGTCTTGGAGAGGTAGGTGTCGGCGAAGATGACGCGCGAGTAGGCCTCGTTGGCGCGGCCTAGGTACACCTCCCCAACACCATACACCTTCCCCTTGAGGAAGACGAAGCCGCTGCTGCCGCTCTCCTCCTTGCGGTCTTGCGCGGTGATGGACCCCAGGATCGGCGTCCGCTGGTCGGGCTTCACGAAGATCTCCGCGCACTGGAATATGGACTGGCCGCCGCCAAAGATGAAGTCGATGTTGCCCTGGATGTAGCAGCTCTCGTAGTAGTGTCGGCCGGTACTATCGAAGAGGGTGTGGTGGGGACTGTAGAAGGCGCAATGGTAGAAGGCCACCTTGTCGCCACTGACCATGGTGGCCACCGTGCGGATCTCCGGGTTGTTCGGCAGCCCCGCGCGCGCCGCGTTCTGTGCGCACGTACAAAACTAAGTTCTTCGGACGAAGTTTTACACAGGCTAGCAATTCGAGAATAGGAAGAGAAATAAGAGGAAAGCAACTAGGAGCGCACCCTGAAGCTAATGCCAAAGACGACGACATTGTCTGCGTGCACGGCGAACGTGGCCGACTCGGTGTTGTGCGGGGAGGCGGACTCGTAGGAGATGGACGTCCGGCCCTTGCCGTTTCCCCTCACGAAGATGAACGGCTTCGTCTCCGGAATCACGACTTTCTCCCTGCATCCATACGATAACACGCGCATTTGTGAAAACCCACCCACACCCAACAAACACATGCCTTCTTCTAGTTGCGCTGCTGCGTCCCACATGAACAAATAATTGTGCATGCATATATACGTACGCGTAGACGCCGGCGCGGAGGTGGACGACAACCCACTCGGTGTTCCCGTCCGGCACCGCATCGATGGCGGACTGGATGGTCTTGAACTCGTCGTTGGGGCCGACGATCAGCGTGCGCTTGGCGTTGAGCTTAGAGGTGAGGAGGGGCCCGTTGACAACATCGTCGCTCTTCTTGGCGAGCTTGTTGTGTGCGTCGCAGAGTGACAGCGAGAGGACCACCGCTGCGGCGAGGAGGAGGAGCCTAGGCTGGGCCATCATGGGGGGCGTGCGTGGGTGTGTTCTGCGAGAATAGCTCGCTGCGCCCCAGGACATTGCCCGGGAAGTGGTTGCTAAGAACACGGTGCTCGTTTGTGGCCACTCGCTACTGGTGAACATGCGAAGGCTAGGAGGGCAACGCGGGGGCATCTTGATGGTTTGCCATGCATGATTATAAAGAAGCCAATAAAAACTGATCTGCGTTTTGATGGATTGTCTGGTGTGGTATAATTTTGTAACATGTGGCATTGCGGCATTCTAGTTTAACTTACCCGAGACCAACACACAGTATGTCAAAGATGCGTATGGGCAAACCATAAGTGTAATCAAGCTCAACCTATCGAGTATTGGCACACGACACGTAGACACACGCGGCTCTTAATAGTCTCTAATAATGGCAAATTTTAACATGCTCCCTCTTACCCCCTCCTTTTGCATATGAGGTAAGAAGGTAAGAGTTAATCTAACCACTACTTAATGTGATCAACGGCTCAAATCTACTACATACTCTTATCTCTCATGTGAAAAAAGGGGGTAAAAGAGAGCATGCTAAAACTGCTCTCTAATACTTGCGCCACCTGAGATGATGACAATCGGTAGCAGCACCTGGACTAAAAAGCACTCACCTTCGGGTTCCAGCGTCCACCATACAGCCGCTGCAGCCAGTATTCCATTCCGGTCCGAATTCTACCATCCTCCTCTTCGGCGTTCTCCGGATGTTGCTTCTGGAGAACTCCGAATAGTATAATATTCTCATCCAAATATTAGCATGACCTGTCCACACCAATAGTAGAATGTCGGTGGTAAATTGCAAACCTTTTTAAAATCATAGTCGAGAAGATTAGATTGAAGTGCACAGCAGGTTCTTGAACTATTTTAAGGGCGGCAAATTTTAATCTGACCACTAATTAATGAGATCAACGGCTCGGGTTTATTATATACTCTTACCTCTCATGTAAAAAGAGGAGGTAAGAGGAAGCATGTTAAAACTGATCTTTAAGAGTATCACGTAGGTCCTCAAATTATGAAAATCGTCATCCAAGTCCTTGAATTACAGTATGTGTCATGCTAGGCAAATTATAGGTCCCCAGACTACTTTAGCGTTGAGCTCATTTTGGACCTGAATGGCACATTTATTGCAGTTTGAAGATTTGCATGATGATTTTCATAGTTTGAGGACGTACATGACACCCCTGAAATAGTTCGGGACCTATAATGTACATCACTCAGAAGATTATGTGTGTCCCTTCTGGTATATCCGTTAAAATTAGAACGATGTGGACATGGCCCTTAGATGTCACACACAAATCAAGAAGTCACATGCTGTCCTTTATCTAGAGAAAATGTGAAGATGGCCTCATAGGTCTGGTTCATCTTGAGGTCTGAACGGGAGCACAGCTCTGTTTTATCTAAGGTACATACATTCTCTGATGGCGCCCTTCAGTATGTCGAATGAGAATACATATGCACCTAGTTGTCCTTGCAGGATGTCGTGTACTAGTATATGTTCGCACACGAACACGTCACCGTGTACCTCCAACGCCGAGGGTGATGCACCACAGCTCACGTCGAAGGAGACCCGGCCGGAAGCGCGGTACGCAAGCAATCCGGCGGGCGCTTTTGAGGACCCGAAACCCCCACGCGCCCGGGAGGGACCCCGTCAGGGCGTGCGGCAGCTATGGGCTGCCCTAGGTCGACCTGATCTCCCCTAGGGCCTCGAGGTTTGTCGCCCTGCAACAAGAAGAACGAACGAAGAACGAGGAAGAAGAAGAACAAGGGAGGGAGATAAAGGTAAAGGTAAAAGATGATAGATTGATGTGTTCGATTGTGTGTTGTTCAATCGGCCGTCACCTCTCATCTATTTATGAGGCGGCTGGACTTTCCGTACAAGAAAAGGACTAAAAATTCCGTCCAAAACATCAAAAACCCTAACCTAACTCGGACACGAATCTTTGGTAATTTCCGGATCAATCTCGGTCTCACCGATTGGTTTGCTTCGGTCCCACCGAGTGAACGTGGCCAACTCTCTGTATCTTTCTGTAATTTCCGGATCAATCTCGGTCTTACCGATTAGTTTGCTTCGGTCCTACCGAGTCAACATTGCCAACTCTCTGGTAAATTTTCGGACCAACTCGGTCTCATCGATCAAATCAACTTGGTCGGTCCGAAATGACTCTGCAGCTTCTGTTTCTGATCTTGTTTTGCCTTCACAAGTTGCATACGACCTCGGATTAAGATGACTTTTATATTAAAATCCACCGTTTCGACGAGACACACAACTTCCATGTTCATAATTTTTCCATATAAGGACATCTTAATTGGGTTTCAAGCCATTCTTTAATCTGGTGTCAACATGAGCATCTCTGAAGTTGTCATAACTTTTTGCATCCGAACTCCGTTTTAGACCATCTTCATATTCATCTTGATCTTCTCGGAGAGAGCCATCTCATAGTGACTTTTAATAGTAAGTTTGAATTACTCTTGACATAGCTTCAAGCCACTCTTTATAAACGTGCCACTTTTGAGCGTCAACACATGCCCCCCTGTTTTTCGGCAAAGCTAGCGTGCCGAAAAATAACTTGTACCAAGTTTGTTCTAAGGACGATGTCAACACTCCATCGGCCATTTATATGTCCTTAGGACGATAAGTATATATCGACCATGTCTTGTGTGAACTTTCTGATGCAAACTTGGATGAAACCTTCTCAATTTCATTAACAATCCGGTGATAAATTTCCATAGATATGTATTTCAAAGTCATCCTCCAACCATATTGTTCACCCTTTCGCTGGGATTTTGCAGATAGTTAAGAATGAATTCCCTCTAATCCTTTCTTTCACCTGCATACAAATTTCATTAGTGGCCGAAGCAATGGGCTTTGGTTCGGCCTTACCTATGTCGGTGAGATCAAGCATCGGCTATTGATAGATGTGCAATACACCATGATCAACATGGTAGCCGGATGCTTGTTGCACCAACTCATTTGCTATTCAATTTTCATGTCTAGATATATGAGAAATATTAAAGAAACCCAAGGTAAATTTTATATCTAGAGATACCTCAAGGTAAACTATTAGTGATTCGTCAAAACATTGATGACCCTTAGATATTTATTGCACTACTCATAACGAATCACCCAAAGCCTCAATGTGCGTAGCACCTATGACACCCAAAAGATCCAAACCGAATAACATTGCATATTCAGCTTTGATTATTGTGCAAAAATATATATTTTAAGTGGCATGAGGCTTCACAAAATAGCATCATAAGGAGATATATAAACAACACCAACACCTTGGCCATTGTTATGAATTCAACCATCAAAACATAATCTCCATAGTACTAGAAAGACAAGGCTAATATCAATATTATGCATGCCATAAACCCGATGGTCGATAGTAAAACAACAATGATTTGACCTTCATAGACTTGAATATTCGTAGGCCAAATCATATATATTAAATGAAAGCATAAACCCACTCAATTCTATGAATTAGTCTATGCAACATATTTTGAATGGCATCGGTCATAATGTTTCATCTCCATGCAAGCATAATATAATTATACGTAGAGATTTCCATGAACATGTACCTTGTCTTGCTCTCCAATCAAACTAAGGACGATGTTATAATGCTACACCGGCCATGCTTTGTCATATTCTTAGAGCGATAAATAAATACCGGCCACCTCCATAAGGTTCATGTAGAATTCATCCACCAAAGCATGTATAGCCGAAATAAACAAATGAAATGACAAATCAAGTATTTCAGCTCTTTGGACCAGCAACAAACTTGTAGCTAATCAAATTTATGGTGACTTGGTAATACCCTCTCATGATATAGAAGACTATATTGCATCCATGGATGAAAATAAGTCCATGGAGGGTAATTGATCATACCTATGGATGAATTCCATCGCAAAGGCATCAATGGCATGGTTGAAGAACATGGATGATGTGCTAACCAAAGATTTTGATGTTGTGATGCACTCCTTCGGCTTAATTGTTTGTTGCTTCCATCCTTCTCTCTATTCACTTTTATTGTACTTCTTGTAATGGAAGCTTGCACACACTTCTTATTTTGCGTACTTCCTTTCGGAACCCATGCCATATTCCTTTCCTCAAGTTCTTGTGCACTAAGTTTTTGCAATTTCTTCTTTTGCCAATATGATGAGCCGAGTGGGCACCCTGGCTGTGATTTTGTTTGAAGCAATGGCAACTCTTGTTTTACCTTGTGCACTCTCAACTTCCTCCCTTCAGATTTGGCGCTTGATTGAATTGCCTCATTGCCTTTTGTAGCCAATGTCAACACTTTAATTGGCTCTTTTTCATTTGAGATCATATATGAAGTGGCACTCTTACGACCATCTCTTTTGACGCGGTAGACTTGCTCAACCACCTCCTTATTCTTCCTTGTGCTCTGGACTGATTCTTTTTTATTGAAACGTTCTTGAACATATGATTGCTCACTGAACGTTGGTCTTCTTGAAGCGGCATAATATTGGTGAGATGGTTCATAATAATATGGAGAATGTGCCCTTGCATCATACCTGTCCCATGATGGATATGGATTTATTTGAGCATTGGGAGGCATCCACGACATTGGCATTGGCGGCCCAAAATAAGGATATGAGTATGCACCATTGAGATTCTCACTTTGCCAATACCGATACTTGGATTTGCGCCTAGGGGGTGATGTTGACTCTTTTGCATTAGTTGGCCGATAAGCACTTTTCTCTTCACTCTTCTTTTGATATTTATCTAATAACTGTGCAAAAGTGACCTTGAATTTCTTGCACTTGTGCTTATTGCGGCATTTGTTTCCTTTGGTTGTGCTTGCACCGATCTCTGAATTTGCTTGCTGCCCCCCAGTCCTTGGCGTCTCCATTCTAGCTTCAATGGAATTTTCGCCCTCAAGATTATGTTCATTATGCTGTTCAACAACTTCTTTACTTGAAAGCTTGATCCCATCACCTGCAGTTTTTGCCTTCTCTTTAAATGGATTGGCTTGAAGCAGCCGATGCAAAAACTTTTTGCCATCGGGACCAATCGGAATAGACCTGTCATCTCTTGGTGTTTCAACAAACTTCAATCGTCCTTTTTCAATGGCCGATTTAACTATTTGACGAAACATGTTGCAATCCTAAAAATTATGCTTGAATGAATCATGCAACTTACAATACATTCGTCCTTGGATTGATGGCTTAACATGGTGATCAAGGATTGTAATGTAATTATTTTTCAGCAACAAATCAAATATTTGATCACACATGCTTGAATTGAAGGTATACTTCTTGTTTTCTAGCCGATATTGTTGTGTGAATGGCTTTGGAGGTAAGCAAACGAATGGTTCAGATTTGGAATCTTCCCATTCGGTTATGCATTGTGTTTTCCACTCTATCTCCGATGCCTTTGGATAAGATATTACATTAGCATCGGTTTTTGCAATAGAATTTAACCTTGGCCTTAAATTTCTAAAACGAAGATATTTAGAACATACATGTCTCAGTTGAGACCAAGTGCAAGCCAAGTACGAAATAAGCAAAGCTACCCAATTAGATATGAGCTTTAGATAAAGCAATGGGGAAAGCCTTGGCTGCAATAATTTTTCACTATCGGTCTTTCTGAATGGTGCAATATGTTGACCGATATGCTTTGTGACAATCTGATTGCTAACAAATAAATTACCCTTCTTCATTGGTCTCTCAATATTTCTTTTGAAATTTTTCTAATGTATGCATCAACAACTAAGTCATGATCAAATCTGAAAACAGGTAAATTAATTGCTAGACATACCTCTTCAAATATGTTGGGAGAGAATGATGGTGGTGTGACTTGAAGAATATCTTGCTCCGCATTCGGATAGCTCCCCAACGCCTTGTCATCATATTTTTCTTGATTTGGTGCATCATTAGTTTCAAGATCTTCGTCCACCAAACTTTCTTCGGCTACTTGTTCTTGTTCTTGAAGCTCACCAATTTCTATGGCACGAAACTCATAGGGCAGGAAGTAGGTTCCATTAACTTCAGAAAAATCAAATATGGCTGTTTTGCTATACTTTCCATGCCCTTTCTCAGTAATGTTTGCCTCTTTGGAATTGATGGATTCAGAATATATATAACTTGATTCGGCTTTTTCAACCGAATTTTCTTTGTTACCTGAATCAATGAATTTATCTTTTTTAATTTGCAATGCTTCTCGCTCTTGTCTATTTTTAGCCCACATCTCAGCTTGGCGAGCTTTAAACTTTTTCATCTCAATTTCCATCCACTCCTCATGAGATTGCCCCCCAATACTTTCAGACTTTTCCGGCAATGAGGTGCCGAAACTTTGCAATTGTTTAGGGGGTACACTAGATGGTACAGCACTGGGCGACTGCATCATTTGCACAACTCTAGCTTTTACTGCAGCAAAATCATGAGGCTTCCCGCCTTCTATTAGTTCCTGTCGAATGGAGTTGCACAAATCCCAAGAGAGTGTAAGTTTGTTCTCAACCACCCAGTCTGGATATGGTTGCCCCCTGATGCTTTTAGACTCTTTCGGCAATGAGATGTTGCCGAAATTCTGTAATTGTGTAGGGGGTACATGATATGCCACGGTAGTAGGTGAAGGCATTTGTGCTCCTGTAGAAGTTTCACTTATTCGGCCATGACCATGAAGGTGCGGAGCCGAATTATGGACATCAACAGTTGCGTACGGTGCCAAAAAATTAGTAGCACTAGGCGTAGCATATGATGTTTGAGGGTAATTGGCCAAATAACTAGTAGTAACATGGCCAATTCCCCTATCCACCGGCACGTTTGGATTAACATACTGCAAGTTATTTGCCGATGAATAAAAACTTGAAACACTTTGTTGCATAACATTGGAAGTTCCTACATAGGGTGTCTCAACTTGATTAACCGAACTCATCATGTTATTCATCGGCATATAAATTTGTGGGGTTGCCGATGCATGGGAGTTGGGATACATATGCCGCATGTTGCTAAACTTATATGAAGTAGAATCATGGAGATTTTGTTGCATCGGCCCTTGCACATAATTAGGTGCATGATTGATAAAGCTAGGGCTAGCCGATACATTATGCTCATTAGGTGATCCAGCAACAACATATGGATTATTTGCATCTACAAAGGGGAATTGGGTATTCATATTACCTTTGTAGATTGCAGCAACTTGATGACAATCTCTTCATAGCAAGAACGGGCCGGAGACCGTTCAAAGCTTCGTCCCCAGCGGAGTCGCCAAAAAGTGTGTTCGCACACGAACACGTCACCGTGTACCTCCAACGCTGAGGGTGATGCACCACAGCTCACGTCGAAGGAGACCCGGCCGGAAGCGCGGTACGCAAGCAATCCGGCGGGCGCTTTTGAGGACCCGAAACCCCCACGCGCCCGGGAGGGACCCCGTCAGGGCGTGCGGCGGCTATGGGCTGCCCTAGGTCGACCTGATCTCCCCTAGGGCCTCGAGGTTCGTCGCCCTGCAACAAGAAGAACGAACGAAGAACGAGGAAGAAGAAGAACAAGGGAGGGAGATAAAGGTAAAGGTAAAAGATGATAGATTGATGTGTTCGATTGTGTGTTGTTCAATCGGCCGTCACCTCTCATCTATTTATGAGGCGGCTGGACTTTCCGTACAAGAAAAGGACTAAAAATTCCGTCCAAAACATCAAAAACCCTAACCTAACTCGGACACGAATCTTTGGTAATTTCCGGATCAATCTCGGTCTCACCGATTGGTTTGCTTCGGTCCCACCGAGTGAACGTGGCCAACTCTCTGTATCTTTCTGTAATTTCCAGATCAATCTCGGTCTTACCGATTAGTTTGCTTCGGTCCTACTGAGTCAACATTGCCAACTCTCTGGTAAATTTTCGGACCAACTCGGTCTCATCGATCAAATCAACTCGGTCGGTCCGAAATGACTCTGCAGCTTCTGTTTCTGACCTTGTTTTGCCTTCACAAGTTGCATACGACCTCGGATTAAGATGATTTTTATATCAAAATCCACCGTTTCGACGCACAACTTTCATGTTCATAATTTTTCCATATAAGGACATCTTAATTGGGTTTAAAGCCATTCTTTAATCTGGTGTCAACATGAGCATCTCTGAAGTTGTCATAACTTTTGCATCCGAACTCCGTTTTAGACCATCTTCATATTCATCTTGATCTTCTCGGAGAGAGCCATCTCATAGTGACTTTCAATAGTAAGTTTGAATTACTCTTGACATAGCTTCAAGCCACTCTTTATAAATGTGCCACTTTTGAGCATCAACAGTATATACAGTAATGAATACAACAGCTCCACTTGTAGAAATATCGAATCGGCCGGCGTCTTCCCCTGCTTTCATCAGCCTGTCCACCCATATTCTGACCGTGAAAGAGTTAAAGAGTACAGGTTACCTTGATACTTCATTTTGGGTCAATAAAAAATCCACCCTTTGCCTTTCCCGAAAATAATAACTCAGAGATGAACCAACTAATACATTCATGTATATAGCAAACCCTAGCTGAAAATAAACAAAATGTGCTTCTACTGCAGAGCAGTGGAAGATTTTGCCGATGATTGCAAGCCTTTTTAAGTCGAGAAGATTATGTATGCGCTGGCATTCAAACAAACAAAAAAAACTTCAGAAGTATGGTTCATCTTGAGACGTCTGAACACAAACAAACTTTACTTGGGGCTAGCAGAAGTTAATTTGCGAGAGGGGCCTGGGTTTGTGGCCACCTCGCAACTCCGTTTGACCTAATTCCGGGCTCATAAATTCCCTAAAATCTATAAACCAACAGAGCGAGACTCGAAACAATTATTCCGCTGCTGCAAATCTCTGTTCTACTGCTATCCCATCTGGAGGCCTCCGTCGGAACTCTGCCGGAGGAGGTATCGATCATGGAGGGCCTCTACATCAATCTTGCTGCACCTTCGATGATGTGTGAGTAGTTTATTGCCGGACCTATGAGTGCATAGTAGTAGATCTCTCTCTCTCTCTCTCTCTCTCTCTCTCTCTCTCTGATCTTCAATACAACGTTCTCTTTGGAGATTGATATTATGTAATCCTTTTATCCGGTGTGTTTGTTGGGAACCTATGAATTGTGGGTTTATGATCAGATTATTTATTGAAAATGATTGAGTTATTTCTAAAATTTATTATGTGTGATTGTTATAACTATGTAATGTTTTTTTCGATATATGAGTTATCTTTGGCCAAGTTGATGACTAGATCTTGAGTGGAAGTGGTGCATAGTAATAGGTTCAATCTTGTGGTGTCCTCACTTCGTGACAGAAGGGGTAGCGAGGCACGTTTTTTTTTGTTGCTACTAAGTATAAAACGATGGGGTTTGATCATATAGTTGATCTTATTCTGTCTACACTATGTCATCATACTTAATGCATTACTCTGTTTGTTACGAACTTAATACGTAGAGAGGCAAGCATAGAAGCACTCTTGAAGTGGAGTAATAATTATAGATGCAGATGAATGTCGGTCTACTTGTCACGGACGTAATGCTTATGTACTGATCATGCCATGAATAACATCATAACTATGCGTGATTATATCAGTTGCCCAACAGTAATTTGTGTACCCACCGTTTGCTATATTCTTGAGAGAGATGCCTCTAGTGATGCTATGGTCCCCGTGGTCCATTCACCTTATATTACTAAAACCCTAAATAACTTGCTGCAATTCATTTACTTTTATTTAGTTTTGCAATTTATATATCTACCACTATCAGAATTAGTCCTTTCAATTAACGAGTACAAGGGGATTGACAACCCTCTTGCCCGCATAGGGTGCAAGTTTTTGTTTGTGCGTGTGCAGGTACTGTTGATCGTCATTTTGTGTGAATCTCCTATTGGTTTAATAAACCTTAGTTCTTTACCGAGGGAAATACTTCCTCCTACTGTACTACATCACTCTTCCTCTTCAGGGAAATCCCAACGCATATCACAAGTAGCAGTGTCTCCTTGGAAAGACAGATTCTTCGTCATGTTCTTCCTTTCCTTGATTTGTGCACTGCCAGGGGTGTCTCCTCGAGTGGATGGTTTCTTTCTCCTATTTTTTCCGCTCCTTCCCCCTGACGGTGCCTCGGCAAGAAGCCTCTCTAGTTTCGGAGTCCTGGGATCCCACGGAAGTGGGGCTGGGGACTTCATCTCATCTGCTCGAACACGCCAAGTCCAAATTAAGAAAAGACGAAGTCATCTATCGAACAGTAAAAAAACGTGGTTATATATGAAAATGGTGACCTAGGTTGAGATAAACTTGCCTCGGCAACGGGAAGGGCTCGGTAGAAGCCAATATCCTCGATCGAGTGGAAAGAGAGTCATCGCCATGTTCAAGTAGGAGCTTCGACATCTCATTGATGTGCATGGAAGAACTCCTTCACCACCGCATCATCCTTGGGCTTGAATTCCCACATTGGGAGTGCTCAGTTAGAAGCGGGAGGATTCGACGATAGAGCATCACATGGACTGTGTCCACTAGACAAATGTCCTTGCCGACCAAGCCTTGAGCTTGCTCTGAAGAACTTTGACCTCTCTCACGTCCCCCTAGCAGTCTAGGCCCTCGGCCGCCCAGGAGACTAAGCTCCTCGGCAGATTTGCCAAGAAGCAGGGAAACCTTTCGTGGCCGCCAATAGAGGGGTCCTCCACATAGAACCACTCCTCTTGCCAGGCCTCTGCAGTATCTGCGAAGGAACTATCGAGCTAGACCACGTCTGCGGGATGGATAATCATATCCCATTCACACCATGCATGTTCATGACTAACCGAGCATGGTTTGATGCAAAACACCTTCAGGCACAGGCCGAAATGGGGTTCGGTGTGGAGGAAAGCTTCGCAGAAGATTATGAAAGCTGCAATATGGAGAATAGAGTTCGGGGCCAGATGGTGAAAGTCAATCCCGTAATAGAAGAGGAGGCCCCGAACAAAGGGTGAAGGGGAAAACCTACACCACGGACAAGATGTGAAATGAAAATTACCTGTTCCCCTTCGCGAGGAGCGGGGATTGCAGATGCCGAAAGGCTAGCACCCTCTTCTACGGGAGAGCGACACTTGGTTGTGGGGGGAAGGTACTCGGAGGCTTTGAGCTCGATAAGGGTACCGGCGGTGACGGTGGAGCACATCCACCGTCCTCCTCCACGGTGGGTTTTGACCCTGAGTCTCTCCTCCATATCATCCAACTTGAGCGGCGGAGGAAAGAAGAGAGATGGATCTCAAGGCAATGTCGCTGATTGGGAGTTTTGAGCGTTTGGGTTAAGGAACAAGGGGGGAAGTTAGATAGATTTGATAGCTCCCCCTCCCCCGCTTTCTAATAGGGTAATCAAAGGCCCAGGGTCGCCCTGTTTCGGGGAATAGATCGATGCTTCCCGAAGCATCGTGCAGTTAATGTGTGTAAAAATCAAGTGCGTTTTAATGATGTAGGAGATATGCCCTAGAGGCAATAATAAATGATATTATTTATCTCCAAGTTCATAATTATGTTTATGTTCCATGCTATAACTGCAATGATTCTCGAGTCTGCAATATCCACGAGGCTCGGAGGGAGACTCATATGCACGTGTGGAATAATAAACGGTAAGAAGTATTCCTAGTCTGGCCTCTAAGACTAGCTCAAGTGTTGCATGGTGGTTCTGTTTCCCTGATCATGGGCATGTCTATGCCATCAACTTTGAGGGCACAATGTTAAGAGAACATTTGTGTTGAATTGACCCGGATTGATGTTATGCTATGAGATTCATTCGTCACAAGTTAATGGTACATAACACAGAGATGGTTAACGTTTGCATGATTCCTTAGACCATAAGAGTATCGAGTTTCTTCATGCTTGCTTCATGAACTTTGGGGTTTGTTAAACGTCATCCGTAAATGGGTGGCTATTACGGCAGCTTACGGGTTCATGGAAACGTATGTCAAGTAACTTGATAGCTCAAGATTGGGATTTGCTCCTCCGACGATGGAGAGATATTCTCGGGCCCTCTCGGTGTTAAGGTATCCATAATCGTCTGGCCAGACACCTTGTGATTTGATCACTGGGATGCCGGAACACGGAAACGAGAAAAGAGAACAAAACCGATAATGAGGTAACTTGCATGGTGGACAAATTGTTCGTCCACGAGGATGCAATAAATCTCACCTCGGGTGTTTGTGACATATCGTGAAGCAATAGGAATAGCTCACTGCAACTGGAGGTTCACTCGAATATTTATTCGTGTGGGTATAGGGGTCAATATGGGTGTCCATGGCTCCGATGTTGATCATTGATCGGAAGGGGTTCCGGGTCATGTCTATACTTCACCGAACCTATAGGGTCACACGCTTAAGGGTCATCTATCTGCTGAATACTAGACAGGGAGTCTGAGAGAAAAACAACGAAAAAGTTTCGGACACCGAAAAGGTTTTGGACAGCAGAAAAGTTATGCAGAGAGAGGTCATCAAATGAGTTTGGGTGAAACCGAAAAGTTGTTTCAGGATATACTATTAAGTCAAATTGGTTTCGGCACATGCCTGATAATTCTTGTAGGTGCCAGAGTCATTCTGGAAACTTTCTGGAATTTTCCAGGATAAAAGCTGGATATGCTCCGGAGCTGCGGGAACCACTTCAGATGCTTTTCGCAGATGAAAATCACTAATCCGGAATTGTTTCGGAACGCGTTGAAAATATTTTAGTGGGTACTGGAAATGTTCTAAGCCCACATAAATATTTTTAGTTCGAACGGACGCTGAAATATGTCGTCGTGAATAGTGAAAGTGATTTTTGGGATATTTATGGAAAGCCACCTTTTGGGGCTTTTCCCAAAATGCTTCTAGAAGGACTTGGGGATCAAGGAACCCCCTTTGGGGGGCCCCCATGAAGGTGGGACGTTGGAGGGTGCAGCTCCTCCATGGGGCTCCACTTGTCATCCCTTTATGCCCTTTATGCCCTTTATGTGTGACATAAAGTGTGGGCATTTTTGGGTTTTTCATGTGTCCCCTACCCCTAGGGTTTTCCTATAAATAGAGGTGGAGAGGCACTCTCCACACTCACTCTTTCTCACATACAAGTTCCATTGCAATGATCTGGCTTCTCTCTCCCTCCCAGCGAAATAGTTTCGTAGAGCCGAAAGGCTGTCTGGGTTCCGGTGGGAACTAGTTCTGGATGGCGAAGCCCTGCCGGATAGATGACACCGTATGTGTGCAACTCTGTAGAGAGATCATAGTTTCGGACTTAGTTCGAGAGTGCCTCCCGAAGGGCTGTCCATGTGACTGTCCAAGTTTCAAAGGCCCTCCCGAAGGGCTGTCCGAGTGACCGTCCGAGTTTCGAAGGTCCTCCCGAAGGGCTGTCCGCGACACCGTGGGGGGGACAGTCTGACCACCTCCCAGAGGGCTGTCCGAGGGGTAGATGAGGGTATACATCTTTGCGGTTGGGAGGTTGTAAATCCTAGCTGCGGGGATCTGCACCGCCGATCGTCATCGACTCTACTTCCCGCTGCGCTACGAGTCGGTAACGAAAAAGATCAAACCTTGTATGCAGTCTTCATTGTGGTCCTAGGCTGGTCCGTAGGTCGGAAATTTTTTGTTTTCTGCTACGTTACCCTACAGTGGCATCATGAGCCGTGCTATGCGTAAATGCAGGTTGCGATCTAGAATACATAGAGATGTATGGGTGTTGCACAATATAATTAGGTAATAGATGAGTTCAATTACTAAAAATTATTTGTGCGGGTAGTAGATGAAATCTGTTACCCGATGTTCTTGTTGCTTCCCTTAAATATGCATAATCCTGATCTTGACGGTATGGTGGAATCTCACAAAGTTCTGGCAATCCGCGATCCTTTCATGGTGCTCCTGAGTATGCTGATTGACAGATCAACGAAGTGCTAATAGTTCTTTGGGTTCCACCATAGTTAAAGAAAGATGGCTGTTTCGCAGACGTGAGGGCAATGCAGATATGATCTGCACGGGGGTCGTGCGTATGACGAAGTTTAGTATGGGGTTCGAGATTTTATTATCTCGTGCTTCATACACCCTGCAAAGTTAATCTAGCCACTTGAATTATCATACTTGATGATGGATGTTGGTAGCTTCGGTTTGTTTTGAAACCTTAGAAGCCACGAAAAACAAGTTTTTGCATGAACCGATTAGAGGCGTCTAACTTGGTTTTGCAGGAGGGTTTTGCATGTGCATGTGATGTGGTATAGCAGTGCTCATAATAATTTGATTATGTATGAAATGACTATAGGATGTAAAATTGATTAACATGACCTGCGAGTCATGATTTGGCATGATGGCTGGAGCCATATGATTGCACTTTAATGACCTGCGTGTCAACCTTAAGTAATGCATTAATTTTATACGCTATGGAGATAGCAATATCATCCGGTGCATCGACAAGGTGGTGGAAATCTTCGTGAAGGTGAACACCGACGCGAATGCCGAAGACGAAGAAATGAAAGACTTCTCCGTTAGAAAGGGCTACCATATCATGCTATTATGAATTGCCTGAGATGTTTATCCCTTATGATGCACCCTTCTTGATTGCGTGGTAGTCGCTTTTTATTAGGGTGATCACTCACTTAAAATATCAAAGTAGTTAGTGTTCACCCAAGTGTAGCACCGTCTGAAATTTGTATCTTTTCGGGGTGCGCCATGTACACATGAGTACGAACGAATCGAGAGGAATGAGGCGGGTGAGGTCAGACCTCGTAGCAAGATCACATGGCTGTCTTTGACATTCAGGCAGGAGAGTCCTGAGCTCGGAACACGCCCATTGAAAGATGAACAAGAATCACATAGAGATGTGATCGGCAAGTTGGCCTACCGATTGAAATTCGTGTCATCAGTGATGAACCCGTCAATGGCATCGAATAGAAATTTGGATCTTGAATCACTCTAAATCAATTATGAGAGATATTGATTTGAGTGGGAGCGCACTGTTGAATTAACATGTTTAATTCTCGGTGCAATTAATTATGAACATCTTCTAACTGTTTCTTGCAAAATAGTTGTAGAATAATGGCTCGCATTTCCAACTTTCCTGTTAAAATTGAATAAGCTGTTAATTATCTGGTTAAAACTTTATGGTTGGTAACGTAATGTGAGGATTGTCCTCAAGAGTGCCAAGAAGGACTTTGTCCTGTCGCATGCTTTCGGTATCCTCCCGCAAATGCTATGGACGATGTGACTCTCATCCTTCGATCCAAAAGCTAGAGTTCTGTTACGCTCAAGTGCAAAATGTTTGCTTCCATGAGACCCGAACTTCGAAAGTTTGGGATAGTTATGTGATATTCATGGAACTGAAAATCGTTTTCAGATACGAACAAAGCAATGTTTGTTTTCAAAGGATTAGTAAAGTGTTTACTGGGCATTTGACTGTTAGGAGAGGGATCCAGAAGAACGCATGTCATGTGCTGATGGTGAATAAAAGCACCACTTAAAGAGAAAGGGATTATCCAAAAGGGTGTTAGTGAGACTTTCACCCCAAGGATGTCCAGGGCTAAAAGCCACTCTTAAGTTGGGTGCTTCTTCTGAGAGTAGGAGAAATACTAGAAGTTAAACTATTAGAAGTATAAAGGCAAAAAGAAAGATGACTGGAATATCCAGCTCATGTATGAATGCCATACAAGTTTTTGATGTATAGAAGGCTCGCCAAAGATATAGTTCTTGGGAATTATGGTTAAACATGTTAATCACTAATTCTTGGGTATTGTTAGTTAATCACAAAGATACCCGCTTGATTGCATTATGTTGCGAATCAATGTAAGAGCTACTATGACCTAAAAAGACTAGCCAGGAATGAGGTTTAGATACACACATGGAACATAGTAAATGTTACTATACCTTCCATCGGTGTATTACCTATGTATTTTCTTTCATAATTCATTTTAGAGCTTTACACACTCTAGCCCTTTGCATAAGGTATCTTGCAAGAAGGTTGTTCATAAGAGAACTTTTGATGTTCAGTATTATGAATAAACATAAGGGCCATACTTCCATTATGAATGAGATGTATGTTATGAATAATGATATGAACATATTACCTCTGTGTTTACTTTCATAATTCATTTTAGAGTTTCTTACACTCTAGCCCATTGCACAATGTTTATTGCAAAAGGGTTGTTCATAAAAGAACAATTGTTGTTTAGTATTATGAATAACATGAAGGGCCATGCTTCCATCCAAGATGGGATGTATGTTATGAATATTGATGGTAAAATGATACATCCATAAAACTGACACTGAATGTAGCAAGACTATGAGAATACCACACATGTGTGGCACTGCATTTGGTCACATTGGAGAAACCCGCATGGAATTATGATGGATTTTGAAGCCGTTTGATTTTGAATCATCTGACACTTGCAACTTTCCTCCGAAAAGTGAAGTGACTGAAATACCGTTCACGGGCCATAAGGAACGAGCAACAAACTTATTGGTGATCATACATTTTGATGTGTGTAGTTAAATAAATTTTGTTGCAAGTAGTGGATTTATCTATCTTCAGAAATGACTCAAGTAAATATATGGATATTTTCTTGATGAGACGTAAGTCTAGATCTTTTGAAATCATTCAAAAGGTTTTCAAAAATGAAGTAGAAGTTATTGTAACAAGAAAATTATGTTTCTGCAATTTGATTGCAGAAATGAATATTTGAGTTACAACTTTAGTGAATGTCTAATGAGTTGTGAAAAAAGTTTCATAACTTACACCTCCCGGACCAGCACTATGAGTGGAATGTCTGTGAAGATGTAATCAAACCATTTATGACATGGTAAGATCAAAGATGACATAAATAAATTTTCCATTATCACTTTTAAAGAGTAATGCTTTAGAGACTGCGGCTTTTACACTGAAAAGAGCTCCATCAGGTCTGTTGTAATGACGGCATGGTATGGTACACCCAACCATGTTATGTCTTTTCTTAACATTTGGAATATGGGGCTTCTGTAAAAGGTTACGAACCTATTCCAAATCAGACAAGTGCTACTTTGTAAGTTATCCCAAGTCATTGGGTATTCCCCCACCACTATACCGAGGCAAAGGATTTTGCCAGAAAATGGTATGCTTATAAAGAAAATAGTTCTTGCAAAAGGGTGAGTGGGAGGACAATGCAACTCGACGAGATAACAAGTATCTTCGTCATCAGGTCAAAGGAAAGGAACCTTGGAAGTGATTCCAGAGTTTCTTACTATGACTGATACGGAAGCCTCTAAATGAGATGTATGGACTTTGGTCGAACTTGCAGCTGAACAATGTAGGCAAACCTCGTGCAAACCTCTCTGGTGCGCAAACGAGATATTGTTGTTAGATAACAGTATACCTACGATACACAAGGAAGCGTTGATGGGCCCTGACTCCAGAATTGGCTAAATGCCAATATAATCCGAGATAGTTTCCGTAAACAATTCAAGATTTAAATCTTGATAAACCCTCCAAAAGACTTGGAGTCTAACGGATTGTAATGGGACTATAAACTGATACGGATAAAAATGTTTTATCCATTAAGCTCGACTTGTTGCAAAATGAGATTGTCTCACTGTAGCAATGCTTAAAGTCGGTTCGGGTTAAACTAGCAATTAATACATATTTCAAACATGAGATATGAAACATGGATGACAAAAGAATTTCCATGAAATGGAAATACAACCTAGGACTTGTATGTGATACAATCCAAAGTATTTTACCGGTCCAGAGGATGCTAGTTAGTATGCTAGCATCAGAGTTCCAGTAATGGATAGAAGAGAGCAAAATAGAGTTGGAATCTTCATTTTTGATGGAATGGTCAAAGGAGTTTGACTTCATCAATGGGTAACAAAGATGCTTGTGGTTTCAAGAAAGTAAGTGGGAGCATAATAATATTTCTGAAAACCTTGTGTGCTTGACATATTGTTAATTGGAAATAAATTTCTTGACACGAATTAGGACTTTATTTGAAAATAGTTTTCCGATGAAGTGCTTGGGCTAAACAGCCTTGATATTAGGCATAATGGTCTATGGAGATATATTTACCTAATGGGGCTGAGCAAAAATACATATTGACAAGATGCTAAAACCATTTAGCACTAAGAACGACAAGGAGTGATTCTTGCCGAAGTCACATGGAAAGAGTTTTTGCAAGACTCGGTGTCCCAAAACACTAATGAGCAAAATACATGATGGAGATTCCACACACTCCTGTGTTTGGATTAATCATGTATTCCATGATATGTAAAACAACCAGATATGTCCAATACTCCCAAGCTGTTGCGAGTATAGATACCAAAGTGATCAAAAGTACTAATCATGGGACAACAGTGAAAAAAGATCATTGAGTACTAAAGTAGCACTGATGACATGCTTTCTCGCAAGCGGAGATCGTGAAGAGTTTGTTGTAAAAGGTTACATCGATACAGTACTCATTTCTCCATGCAATTTTCGATTTAAATTAAGGGTTTTGTGAAACACAAAATATGGTGGTGCAGTTAGTTGGAAATTGTTCCAAACAAGTTACTGTGGCGAATTCTATAACAGAGGCGAAGTATGTTGCCGCTTTAGAAATGACAAAAACAAAGCTGTTGAATCATATAGTTTATTCATGAACTTAGTATGGTTCCAAGAAGGCTTTGGTCAATGGGACACTATTGCAGATAGTTGCTCCATAACTAAGTCTGAGGAATCGGGTTTCTACCAATGATTCACATATATACAAAGCCAAGTCCGCACAAAATATGAATTTTGTGAAAGCGTGAAAACGCGAGGATATGCAGAGATCTCATACGGAGCTGAAGTTGTCAGATCCGATGCACATCAGGCTATACCACATGCGAAGCATTTTTTACACCGGTATGCCATAGGTGTAAAGTGCATTAGCATTAACTAGATTATTGACTCTAGTGCAAGTGGGAGTCTGTAGGAGATATGCCCTAGAGGCAATAATAAATGATATTATTTATCTCCAAGTTCATAATTATGTTTATGTTCCATGCTATAACTGCAATGATTCTCGAGTCTGGAATATCCACGAGGCTCGGAGGGAGACTGATATGCACGTGTGGAATAATAAACGGTAAGAAGTATTCCTAATCTGGCCTCTAAGACTAGCTCAAGTGTTGCATGATGGTTCTGTTTCCCTGATCATGGGCATGTCTATGCCATCAACTTTGAGGGCACAATGTTAAGAGAACATTTGTGTTGAATTAACCCGGATTGATGTTATGCTATGAGATTCATTCGTCACAAGTTAATGGTACATAACACAGAGATGGTTAACATTTGCATGATTCCTTAGACCATGAGAGTATCGAGTTTCTTCATGCTTGCTTCATGAACTTTGGGGTTTGTTAGACGTCATCCGTAAATGGGTGGCTATTACGGCGGCTTACGGGTTCATGGAAAAGTATGTCAAGTAACTTGATAGCTCAAGATTGGGATTTGCTCCTCCGACGATGGAGAGATATTCTCGGGCCCTCTCGGTGTTACGGTATCCATAATTATCTAGCCAGACACCTTGTGATTTGATCACTGGGATGCCGGAACACGGAAACGAGAAAAGAGAACAAAACCTGTAACGAGGTAACTTTCATGGTGGACAAATTGTTCGTCCACGAGGATGCAATAAATCTCACCTCGGGTGTTTGTGACATATCGTGAAGCAACAGGAATAGCTCACTGCAACTGGAGGTTCACTCGAATATTTATTCGTGTGGGTATAGGGGTCAATATGGGTGTCCACGGCTCCGATGTTGATCATTGATCGGAAGGGGTTCCGGGTCATGTCTATACTTCACCGAACCTATAGGGTCGCACACTTAAGGGTCATCTATCTGCTGAATACTAGACAGGGAGTCTGAGAGAAAAACAACGAAAAAGTTTCGGACACCGGAAAGATTTTGGACAGCAGAAAAGTTCTGCAGAGAGAGGTCATGGAATGAGTTTCGGTGAAACCGAAAAGTTTTATCGGGATATACTATTAAGTCAAATTGGTTTCGGCACATGCCTGATAATTCTTGGAGGGTGCCAGAGTCATTCTGGAAACTTTCTGGAATTTTCCAGGATAAAAGCTGGATATGCTCCGGAGCTGCCGGAACCACTTCAGATGCTTTTCGCAGATGAAAATCACTAATCCGGAATTGTTTCGTAACGCGTTGAAAATTATTTTAGTGGGTACTAGAAATGTTCTAAGCCCACATAAATATTTTCAGTTCGAAACGGACGCTGAAAAATGTCGTCGTGAATAGTGAAAGTGCTTTTTGGGATATTTATGGAAAGCCACCTTTTGGGGCTTTTCCCAAAAGGCTTCTAGAAGAACTTGGGGATCAAGGAACCCCCTTGGGGGGGCTCCCTTGAAGGTGGGACGTTGGAGGGTGCCGCTCCTCCATGGGGCTCCACTTGTCATCCCTTTATGCCCTTTATGCCCTTTATGTGTGACATAAAGTGTGGGCATTTTTGGGTTTTTCATGTGTCCCCTACCCCTAGGGTTTTCCTATAAATAGAGGTGGAGAGGCACTCTCCACACTCACTCTTTCTCACATACAAGTTCCATTGCAATGATCTGGCTTCTCTCTCCCTCCCCGCGAAATAGTTTCATAGAGCCGAAAGGCTGTCTGGGTTCCTTTGGGAACTAGTTCTCGACGGCGAAGCCCTGCCGGATAGATGACACCGTATGTGTGCAACTCTATAGAGAGATCGTAGTTTCGGTCTTAGTTCGAGAGTGCCTCCCGAAGGGCTGTCCGTGTGACCGTCTGAGTTTCAAAGGCCCTCCCGAAGGGCTGTCCGAGTGACCGCTCGAGTTTCGAAGGTCCTCCCGAAGGGCTGTCCGCGACACCGTGGGGGGACAGTTTGACCACCTCCTAGAGGGCTGTCCGAGGGGTAGATCAGGGTATACATTCTCGCGGTTGGGAGGTTGTAAATCCTAGCTGCGGGGATCTGCACCGCCGATCGTCATCGACTCTACTTCCCGCTGCGCTACGAGTCAGTAACGAAAAAGATCAAACCTTGTATGCAGTCTTCATAGTGGTCCTAGGCTAGTCCGTAGGTCGGAAATTTTTTGTTTTCTGCTACGTTGCCCTACAGTGGCATCATGAGCCATGCTATGCGTAAATGCAGGTTGCAATCTAGAATACATAGAGATGTCTGGGTGTTGCACAATATAATTAGGTAATAGATGAGTTCTATTACTAAAAATTATTTGTGCAGGTAGTAGATGAAATCTGTTACCCGATGTTCTTGTTGCTTCCCTTAAATTTGCATAATCCTGATCTTGACGGTATGGTGGAATCTCACAAAGTTCTGGCAATCCGCGATCCTTTCATGTTGCTCCTGAGTATGCTGATTGACAGATCAATGAAGTGCTAACAGTTCTTTGGGTTCCACCATAGTTGAAGAAAGATGGATGTTTCGCAGACGAGAGGGCAATGCAGATATGATCTGCACGGGGGTCATGCGTATGACGAAGTTTAGTATGGGGTTCGAGATTTTATTATCTCGTGCTTCATACACCCTGCAAAGTTAATCTAGCGACTTGAATTATCATACTTGATGATGGACGTTGGTAGCTTCGGTTTGTTTCGAAACCTTAGAATCCACGAAAAACAAGTTTTTGCATGAACCGATTAGAGGCGTCTAACTTGGTTTTGTAGGAGGGTTTTGCATGTGCATGTGATGTGGTATAGCAGTGCTCATAATAATTTGATTATGTATGAAATGACTATATGATGTAAAATTGATTAACATGACCTGCGAGTCATGACTCGGCATGATGGCTGGAGCCATATGATTGCACTTTAATGACCTGCGTGTCAACCTTAAGTAATGCATTAATTTTATACGCTATGGAGATAGTGGTCCTGGGCTGGTTCGTAGGTCGGAAATTTTTTGTTCTCTGCTACGTTACCCTACAAATGAGGCTGCTGGAAGACCAAAGGCTCGCTTCCTCTGTTGATAGGATGTGCCAGTGAAAACAGCCTTGAGTGATGTCCCGCATAAATACTGTGGATTAAGTGGTTTGATTCTGCCATAGGAGGTGATGGTTTAACCCTTGACCGGAAAAGCTGTCAGGGTTTGACCTAGTCAAACCTTTCGGGGTAAGACCTTCTGCGGCTGTGCTCGGGCCTTACTTCGACCCTGCCGGACCAATAAATTACGTCGTGGAGGAGGTCTCATCACAAGATATCTTCCCTCATTCCGAGAACCACAGGGATATGAGGTTGCGATCAACGAAGCCAAGAAAACCTCGGAGGTGGAGGATGGAACTCGCCTGCGAAGCCAAAGACTCAAACTTGTCAAATTATCTCAAAGAAGACGTCTGATGTTCACGGCTTGAAGACTAGTTCAGAGGCTACTGTTGGTGTCCTGGATTAAGGGGTGCTTGCCACGTCAGCCCACCAGTGGCGGGTTGGGCCGAGGAACCATTGAAGACAGTTGACATGGCCATATCATCCCTAGCCCTCAGCGTGATCAAGACGTAGATCTCCTGAAGACTTGGTGTTCACTTTAAGCATGCCTCAACCGGCATGCTTATCTCTAGAGATTGTAACCTGATAACCCACAAGTATAGGGGATCACAACAGTTTTCGAGGGTAGAGTATTCAACCCAAATTTATTGATTCGACACAAGGGGAGCCAAAGAATATTCTCAAGTATTAGCAGCTGAGTTGTCAATTCAACCACACCTAAAAGACTTAATATCTGCAGAAAAGTATTTAGTAGCAACGTAGTATGGAAGTAACGGTAACGATGGCAAAGTAACAGTAGCAGTTTTGTAGTAATCGTAAGAGTGGCAATGGAAAAGTTATGGAGCAACGATCAATATGAAACGAGCTCATACGCAATGGATCAATGATGGATAATTATGTCGGATGGCATTCGTCATGCAACAGTTATAACCTAGGGTGACACATAACTATCTTCAGTTCATCAATATAATGCAAGCATGTATTCCGAATATAGTCATACGTGCTTATGGAAAAGAACTTGCATGACATATTTTGTCCTACCCTCCCGTGGCAACAGGGTCCTATTGGAAACTAAGGGACATTAGGGCCTCCTTTTAATAGAGTACCGTACCAAAGCATTGGCACTTAGAGAATACATGAATTCCTCAAACTACGGTCATCACCGGGAAGTGTCCCGACTATTGTCGCTCCGGGGTTGCCGGATCATAACACGTAGTAGGTGACTATAACTTGCAAGATAGGATCAAGAACACAAATATATTCATGAAAACATAAAGGGTTCAGATTTGAATTCATGGCACTCGAGTGCTAGTGACAAGCATTGAGCATAGCAAAGTCATAACAACATCAATCTTAGAACATTGTGGATACTAGGGATAAAACCTAACAAAACAAACTCGACTACATGGTAAATCTCATCCAACCCATCACCGTCCAGCAAGCCTACGATGGAATTACTCACGCACGGCGGTGAGCATCATGAAATTGGTGATGGAGGATGGTTGATGATGACGACGTCGATGATTCCCCCTCTCCGTAGCCTCGAGCGGACTCCAGATCTGCCCTCCCGAGGAAGAACATGGCTTGGCGGTGGCTCCGTATCGTAAAATGCGATGAATCCTTCTCTCTGATTTTTTTCTCCCCAAACGTGAATATATGGAGTTGGAGTTGAAGTCGGTGGAGGTCCAAGGGGCCCACAAGGATAGAGGGCGCGCCCTAGGGGGGTGGTCGCGCCCTCCACCCTTGTGGCCAGGGTGTGGGCCCCCTTTGGTTGATTATTTCGCTAATATTTTTTATTCCAAAACTAATCTCCGTGAAGTTTTAGGTCATTCCAGAACTTTTATTTCTGCACAAAAATAACACCATGTCAATTCTGCTGAAAACATCGCCAGTCTGGGTTAGTTCCATTCAAATCATGTAAATTAGAGTCCAAAACAAGGGCAAAAGAGTTTGGAAAAGTAGATACGATGGAGACGTACTCCCCCAAGCTTAACCCATTGCTTGTCCTCAAGCAGTTCAGTTGACAAACTGAAAGTGATAAATAAAAACTTTTACAAACTCTGTTTGATCTTGTTGTTGCAAATATGTAAAGCCAACATTCAAGTTTTCAGCAAAGATTATGGACTAACCATATTCACAATAACACTTAGGTCTCACGTTTACTCATATCAATGGCATAATCAGCTAGCGAGCAATACTAATAAATCTCAGATGACAACACTTTCTTAAAACAATCATGATATGATATAACAAGATGGTATCTCGCTAGCCCTTTCCGAGACTGCAAAACATAAATGCAGAGCACCCGTGAAGATCAAGGGCTGACTAGACATTGTAATTCATGGCAAAAGAGATCTAGTCACAGTCATACTCAATATCAATTAATAACAATGCATACAAATCACAGTGGTGCTCTCTAACTGGTGCTTTTTATAAAAGGATGATGACTCAGCAATAAAAGTAAATAGATAGGCCCTTCGCAGAGAGAAGCAGGGATTTGCAGAGGTGCCAGAGCTCGAGTTTTTGAAACAGTGATGAATAATATTTTGAGCGGTATGCTTTCATTATCAACATAACAACCAAGAGATCTCGGTATCTTCCATGCTACATACATTATAGGCGGTTCCCAAACAGAATGGTAAAGTTTATACTCCCCCACCACCAACAAGCACACTCCACGGCTGGTCCGAAACAACGGGTACCATCCAACTAACAACGATCCTGGGGGAGTTTTGTTTGATATAATTTTGATTTGATTTGATTTGGGCATGGGACTGGGCATCCCGATTACTAGCCATTTTCTCGTGAGTGATGAGCGGAGTCCACTCATCGTGAGAATAACCCACCTAGCATGGAAGATATGGACATCCCTAGTTGCTACATGAGCGATTCAAGCATATAAAACAGATTTTCATTTCAAGGTTTAGAGTTTGGCACATGCAAATTTACTTGGAATAGCAGGTAAATACCGCATATAGGTAGGTATGATGGACTCATATGGAACAACTTTGGGTTTATGGAAGTGGATGCACAAGCAGTATTCCCGCTTAGTACAAGTGAAGACTAGATAAAGACTAGGGAGCGACCAACTAGAGAGCGACAACAGTCATAAACATGCATTGAGATTAACCAACATTGAGTGCAATCATGCGTAGGATATAAGTCACCATGAGCATAAATATCATGGAGGCTATGTTGATTTTGTTTCAACTACATGCGTGAACATGTGCCAAGTCAAGCCACTCAAATCATTCGAAGGGGGTTACCATCCTATCATAGTACATCACAACCATTTTTAAAGCATGTTGGCACGCAAGGTAAACCATTATAAACTCCTAGCTAATTAAGCATGGCATGAGTAACTATAATCTCTAATTGTCATTGCAAACATGTTTCATTCATAATGGGATGAATTAGGAATGATGAACTAATCATATTTGCAAAAACAAGATAGGTCGAGTTCATACCAGCTTTTCCTCATCTCAATCATTTCATCATATATCGTCATTATTGCCTTTTACTTGCACAATAGAACGGTGTGGATAATAATAATAGTGCACGTGCATTGGACTAAGCTGGAATCTGCAAACATTTATTCAAAGGAGAAGACAAGGTAATATGGGTTGTTTGTTAGATCAACATTAATGCATATGAGAGCCACTCAACATTTTCATCGTGGTCTTCTCCTCTCGACCCCCAAAGAAAAGAAAAGAATTTCAAAGAAACACACAAATATTTTTGGAGTTTTTGTTTTTCTGAAGAAAGTAAAACAAGAACGAGCAAAACTATTTACACGGGAAAGCTACCAACTAGCAAAAGAAAAACGAGAAATCTAGTTGGGTTTTCTTTTAATACTACGTCTAAGCATGCATAGAAATGACATAAACTACAACTATTTTTTTTTGGTTTTTCTTAAGGTTTTCCAACAACCAAGAAGAAAGTGAGAAAAAGAAATAAACTAACATGGATAATACAATGAAAAAGTATGAACACCGACAACTGGAATGAGTGTGTGAACATGAATGTAATGTCAGTGAGAAATACGTAGTCCCCCAAGCTTAGACTTTTGACCTAAGTTGGTCTAAGGCCACGGCTGGCCTGACGGATATCCAAAGTTGTAGTCGGGGTTGTACTAAGATGCAGCAGCTACTGCCTGAAGGGCTGCAGCATGGAGGCGAGCAGCCTCCGTTTCCCTCTCATATTCATTTGCATCCTCTCTAGTTATAAAATATCTCCCTCTGACCTGAAAGTTAAAGAAGGTAGGAGCAGGAAGAGTAACATGGACAGCACTGCAGTGGGGCCCCACTGTGGGACAACGCTGCAATGAGGTTCACTAAGAAGGCCCCACTGTGGGATTTGCAAGCAGTATTAAAATCTTCAAGGTCCATGGTATATGATTCATCATAAAGATCAAATAAAACAGTATGGTATTGCGCTTAGATGAAAATTCAAAACTCCGCACAAAGGAATCGGTGAGGTGATAGTATTGTCGGCACTTATCTGATACGAAGTCCTCAAGATCAGCATTACGTATATACGCATCAAATTCATCCTTGAAACCTGCATGAACCATAAATTCATCCGATGACCATTCACCAGGCCGCACTTGAGCTTCCCTTGGTGGTTCTATGCCCGGCTCACGTATCGCGAGCCTCGGTGCTTGCTTCCTCGAAGAACCACCTTGGTACATTCTCCTAGACATTTTTCTTCCTCTGAAAATTTCTGAAATTTTAGTGACCTAAAATAAAAGTGAACCAAACTCAACAAAATCGATAGCAACTACTCCTACAAGTATCTAGAGGCTATATCATGCATCAAAACTACTTTGGATCATATAAATTTGACATGCAAGCTCAAGAACAGGTTCACCTAAGTAGCAAAAAATTGCAGTAAATAAAGCACTAGAACAAAAACTAATTGGACCATTGGAGGAGTCACATACCGAAGAACAATCCCCCAAAGCAGTTTTGTGAATGGAGCTTTGAGCAAGGAGATCGAAAATGGCAACAAAATGAGCAAGAATACGGGTTTGAGCTACAGGATGATTTTTTCTGGAGGAAGACAAAGTGGATGGGTGCTGGAATAAGTGGAGGGGGTTCACGTGGGACCCACAAGGTCGAGGCGCCCTCCACCCTTGTGGCCCACTAGTGAGACCCCCTGGTGTGTTCTCAGTGTCAAAAATTTTCAAATATTCTATAAAAAATCTCACTAAATTTTCAGGGCATCTGGAGAACTTTTATTTTCGGTGTATTTTTTTATTGCACGGATAATTCAGAAAACAGACAAAAAGTACTATTTTTTGCTTTATTTAGTCTAAAAAACAGAAAATAAAAGATAGGTACAGAAAGTTGTGCCTTCTAAATTCATCCATCTCATACTCATCAAAAGAAATCCATTAACAAGGTTGATCAAGTCTTATTAACAAACCTCTTTCGAATAACATGAAACCGGAGAATTTTCGAATAACACTAGGTTACCTCAACAGGGATATGCATGTCCCCAACAATAAGAATATCATATTTCTTTTTGATAGTAGGAAGAGGGAATTCAAAACCTCCAATAGTAATAGTTGGAATTTTTCCAATAGAATTGATACTATGAACTTGAGGTTGTTTCTTCGGAAAGTGTACCGTATGCTCATTACCATTAACATGAAAAGTGACATTACCTTTGTTGCAATCAATAACAGCCCCTGCAGTATTCAAAAAGGGTCTACCAAGGATGATCGACATACTGTCGTCCTCAGAAATATCAAGAATAACAAAGTCCGTTAAGATAATAATGTTTGCAACCACAATAGGCACATCCTCACAAATGCCGATGGTTATAGCAGTTGATTTATCAGTCATTTGCAAAAAAAAATCAGTAGGTGTCAACTTATTTAATTCAATCCATATTTAAATTATTTCCGGAGTTCGAAAAATTCCAAAATTTAAAAAGTGCGAGTTTCGGAAAAAAATGACAAATCATAATATGTTCGTTAACTCAGAAAATGCTCGGGCAACGATAAAATGTTCGAGATTTTAAAGAAGTCTTTGTATATTACAAAAACAAGTCATGATTTTGAAAAAATTCTCGCATAATTAAAATGTTCATGTATTCAATCATATCCGAGAATTTGAAAAAATGTCCATGAAATTTGAAAAATACCATCTTGTATGATTGGAAAAAATGGTCGAGGAATACAATAATGTTCATGATTTTGAAAAAATGATCAGGTATTCAAAACATATTCGCGAATCTGAAAAAATCTCCATGAAATTTTAGAAGATGTTCACAAAAATTCCAAAACATATCACAAAATTCAAAATATGTTCCCCAATTTTTTTAAAAGCTCATCGGTTCAAAAAATCTTTGTTGAGTCAAAAAATGTTCATGAATTCGCAAACTGTTGACGCGTTTCAAAACATGTTCGTCTCAACATAACAAATGTTCGCAGTAGGTGTTCATGAAGTCTTTTATGTCTAGGATTTGATTAGTTTTTGGAAAGTCTTTATATGTCTTGGCGTTGGTAGTAGTTCGTGTTTGATGAGATTTGTTTTTGGAGTTTTAAATATTCCCATGCGTGGCACAATGACAAGTGTGGCGTGCAGTGGGAAGCTCATAATAGCCTTGGGATTTACCACGTTGAATGCATTGTGATCATGTGAACATCGTGGCCATCATGAGAGAGGGGTGGGAAGAAAGATAAGTGACAACATGGTGGGCCACCGTGTTAAAATAAACGGCGCTCATATGTCGGGGTATTGAGCCATACTTATTTGGCTAGGGCGTAATATTTTTGTCTCCGGTTGCAACGCATGCGCGTGTTTGGTAGTCTATATCTATACTTTTTTTGACGGAAGTCTATATCTATACTTAGTAATAAAGAGGTTATTGCTTCAGGCGGTACGTCATGAAAATTACCCCCAAAGTTGCAAAATATTACCCACCAATGCCATCTATAAGTGATAAAAAAATATTTTACACAGGGGAATCCCCTGCCTGGGCCGGTCCATGCAGTAGGGACCTCCTATACTGCGCTATGCGTGCTGAGAGAAGATGCAGTGTGCCCATTTGGGCTGGCCCGTGTCCGGGTGTCCAGTTTTTTAAATTTCGTTTTTCATTCGTGTTTTCAACTTTAAATAATTTGGGACTTCAAAATAGTTCTGAAAATTAGAAAAACAAGAATTTTGAACTAATATGTTCAATAAATCAAAAAAAATTTGTGGATTCAAAACAAATTCGTGATTTTATAAAAAAAATATTTGCTGATCCAGAAAATGTTTCAAATTTGGAAAACAAATATTCGGGAATAAAAAAAATTCATGATTTTGTAAAAAGTTCATGTATTATAAAATGTTAATAAAATTGCAAAACTTCATAAATTCAAAAAATTCCATGAATGGAAAAATACCCTAAAATTCAAAAACTGTCCGTGACTTACAAAATAGTTTATTAATTCATAAAATGTTCGCTGATTCATAAAATGATCAAGCATTTCAAAATTCGTTGCACCAATTTCTAAAAAAATGTGCGTCGATTTGAGAAATGTTTGCCAATCAAGATTATTTTTAAATGTGCACATTTTAAAAAAATATTTGCAAATAGTATAAAATGTTCATGAATTCAAAAAATGTTCATGATCTAAGAAAGTGTTCAAAAATTTGTAAAAGTGTTCGTGAATCTAAAAAATGTTCAAGATTTCTAATATGTTCATGAGTTTATAAAAATGTTCCTGATTTTAAAAATTGTTCATGATTTCACGATATTGAGAGTGATAGTGTATCTCGGTGAAGCAGCAAAATGTGATCATGGCCTTTGGAGATTAAGATTTTTTTTCCTTTGGAACGCATGGGACCTTTTGCTAGTAATAATAAAGATATTATTGCTTCTGCCTGTCCATCATGGAATTGCCTCTAGAGTTGGCAATTAACTTGTTTTTTTAATTTTTTATATCTTTCAAGCGCTAACTCCAAATCCAACATGTTATATACGAAAATCTCTTAGAAAAATGTATAGAATCCAAAAATGCTATTCTCTTTCATGTTAATCATTTTAAAATTAAGTTTAGGATGCAACCTTAATTAATACCTTCTTATATATGAGGCATTTTACAAATGCCTATTAATTAGTACCTTCTTATATATGAGGCATTTTATAAATGCCTTTTAATTAACAGCTTCTTATATATGAGACATTTGTAAATACCTATTATATATGTTTTGTTGGGGAACGTTGCATGGAAAACAAAAAAATTCTACACACATGCAAGATCTATCTATGGAGATGCATAGCTACGAGAGGGGGAGAGCATCTACATACCCTTGAAGATCGCTAAGTGGAAGCGTTTGAAGGAAATATGCCCTAGAGGCAATAATAAAGTTATTATTTATTTCCTTATAATCATGATAAATGTTTATTATTCATGCTAGAATTGTATTAACCGGAAACATAATACATGTGTGAATACATAGACAAACAAAGTGTCACTAGTATGCCTCTACTTGACTAGCTCGTTAATCAAAGATGGTTATGTTTCCTAACCATGAACAATGAGTTGTTATTTGATTAACGAGATCACATCATTGAGAGAATGATTTGATTGACATGACCCATTCCATTAGCTTAGCACCCGATTGTTTAGTATGTTGCTATTGCTTTCTTCATGACTTATACATGTTCCTATAACTATGAGATTATGCAACTCCCGTTTACCGGAGGAACACTTTGGGTACTACCAAACGTCACAACGTAACTGGGTGATTATAAAGGAGTACTACAGGTGTCTCCAAAGGTACATGTTGGGTTGGTGTATTTCGAGATTAGGTTTTGTCACTCCGATTGTCGGAGAGGTATCTCTGGGCCCTCTCGGTAATGCACATCACTTAAGCCTTGCAAGCATTGCAACTAAATGAGTTAGTTGCGGGATGATGTATTACAGAACGAGTAAAGAGACTTGCCGGTAACGAGATTGAACTAGGTATTGGAATACCGACGATCGAATCTCGGGCAAGTAACATACCGATGACAAAGGGAACAACGTATGTTGTTATGCGGTCTGACTGATAAAGATCTTCGTAGAATATGTAGGAGCCAATATGGGCATCCAGGTCCTGCTATTGGTTATTGACCGGAGACATGTCTCGGTCATGTCTGCATTGTTCTCGAACCCGTAGGGTCCGCACGCTTAAGGTTACGATGACAGTTATATTATGAGTTTATGCATTTTGATGTACCGAAGGTTGTTCGGAGTCCCGGATGTGATCACGGACATGACGAGGGGTCTCGAAATGGTCGAGACATAAAGATTGATATATTGGAAGCCTATGTTTGGATATCGTAAGTGTTCCGGGTGAAATCGGGATTTTACCGGAGTACCGGGAGGTTACCGGAACCCCTCGGGAGCTAAATGGGCCATGATGGGCCTTAGTGGAAAAGAGAAGAGGCAGCCCTACATGGGCCGCGCGCCCCTCCCCTCCCTTGGTCCGAATAGGACAAGGAGAGGGGGCCGGCCCCTCTCTCTCCTTTCCCCCCTCCGTGAATCCTATTCCAACTAGGATTGGGGGGGGGGGGAATCCTACTCCCAGAGGGAGTAGGACTCTCCTAGCGCGCCCTATGAGGCCGGCCAGCCTCCCCCCCTTTGGTCCTTTATATACTGAGGCAGAGGCACCCTAGAACACACAAGTTGATCCACATGATCTATTCCTTAGCCGTGTGCGGCGCCCCCAGCCACCATAGTCCTCGATAATATTGTAGCGGTGCTTAGGTGAAGCCCTGCAGCAATAGTACGTCAAGATCGTCACCACGCCGTCGTGCTGACGGGACTCTTCCCCGACACTTTGCTAGATCGGAGTCCGGGGATCGTCATCGAGCTGAACGTGTGCTAGAACTCGGAGGTGCCGTAGTTTCGGTGCTTGATCGGTCGGATCGTGAAGACGTACGACTACATCAACCAAACGCTTCCGTTGTCGATCTACTAGGTATGTAGATCATACTCCCCCTCTCGTTGCTATGCATCACATGATCTTGCGTGTGCGTAGGAAATTTTTTGAAATTACTACGAAACCCAACAGTGGCATCCGAGCCTAGGTTTTATATGTTGATGTTATATGCACGAGTAGAACACAAGTGAGTTGTGGGCGATATAAGTCATACTGCCTACCAGCATGTCATACTTTGGTTCGGCGGTATTGTTGGATGAAGCGGCCCAGGCCAACATTACGTGTACGCTTACGCGAGACCGGTTCTCCCGACGTGCTTTGCACAGAGGTGGCTTGTGGGTGACAGTTTCTCCAACTTTAGTTGAACCAAGTGTGGCTACGCCCGGTCCTTGCGAAGGTTAAAACGGAGTCAAATTGACAATCTATCGTTGTGGTTTTGATGCATAGGTGAGATTGGTTCTTACTTAAGCCCGTAGCAGCCACGTAAAACTTGCAACAACAAAGTAGAGGACGTCTAACTTGTTTTTGTAGGGCATGTTGTGATGTGATATGGTCAAGACATGATGCTGAATTTTATTGTATGAGATGATCATGTTTTGTAACCGAGTTATCGGCAACCGGCAGGAGCCATATGGTTGTCGCTTTATTGTATGCAATGCAATCGCGATGTAATGCTTTACTTTATCACTAAACGGTAGCGATAGTCGTGGAAGCACAAGCTTGGCGAGACGACAATGATGCTACGATGGAGATCAAGGTGTCACGCCGATGACGATGGTGATCACGACGGTGCTTCGGAGATGGAGATCACAAGCACAAGATGATGATGGCCATATCATATCACTTATATTGATTGCATGTGATGTTTATCTTTTATGCATCTTATCTTGCTTTGATTGACGGTAGCATTATAAGATGACCTCTCACTAAATTATCAAGAAGTGTTCTCCCTGAGTATGCACCGTTGCGAAAGTTCTTCGTGCTGAGACACCACATGATGATCGGGTGTGATAGGTTCTACGTTCAAATACAACGGGTGCAAAACAGTTGCACACACGGAATACTCAGGTTATACTTGACGAGCCAAGCATATATAGATATGGCCTCGGAACATAGAGACCGAAAGGTCGAGCGTGAATCATATAGTAGATATGATCAACATAATGATGTTCACCAATGAAACTACTCCATCTCACGTGATGATCGGACATGGTTTAGTTGATTTGGATCACGTAATCACTTAGAGGATTAGAGGGATGTCTATCTAAGTGGGAGTTCTTAAGTAATATGATTAATTGAACTTAAATTTATCATGAACTTACTCCCTGATAGTATCTTGCTTGTTTATGATGATTGTAGATAGATGGCTCGTGCTGTTGTTCCGTTGAATTTTAATGCGTTCCTTGAGAAAGCAAAGTTGAAAGATGATGGTAGCAATTACACGGACTGGGTCCGTAACTTGAGGATTATCCTCATTGCTGCACAGAAGAATTACATCCTGGAAGCACCGCTGGATGCCAGGCCTGCTGCTGGAGCAACACCAGATGTTATGAACGTCTGGCAGAGCAAAGCTGATGACTACTCGATAGTTCAGTGTGCCATGCTTTACGACTTAGAATCGGGACTTCAACGACGTTTTGAACGTCATGGAGCATATGAGATGTTCCAAGAGTTGAAGTTAATATTTCAAGCAAATGCCCGGATTGAGAGATATGAAGTCTCCAATAAGTTCTATAGCTGCAAGATGGAGGAGAACAGTTCTGTCAGTGAGCATATACTCAAAATGTCTGGGTATAATAATCACTTGATTCAATTGGGAGTTAATCTTCCAGATGATTGCGTCATTGACAGAATTCTCCAATCACTACCACCAAGCTACAAGAGCTTCGTGATGAACTATAATATGCAAGGGATGAACAAGACTATTCCCGAGCTCTTCGCGATGCTAAAAGCTGCGGAGTTAGAAATCAAGAAGGAGCATCAAGTGTTGATGGTCAACAAGACCACTAGTTTCAAGAAAAAGGGCAAAGGGAAGAAGAAGGGGAACTTCAAAAGGAACGGCAAGCAAGTTGCTACTCAAGAGAAGAAACCCAAACCTGGACCTAAGCCTGAAACTAAGTGCTTCTATTGCAAGCAGACTGGTCACTGGAAGCGGAACTGCCCCAAGTATTTGGCGGATAAGAAGGATGGCAAGGTGAACAAAGGTATATGTGATATACATGTTATTGATGTGTACCTTACCAATGCTCGCAGTAGTACCTGGGTATTTGATACTGGTCCTGTTGCTAATATTTGCAACTCGAAACAGGGACTACGGATTAAGCGAAGATTGGCTAAGGACGAGGTGACGATGCGCGTGGGAAACGGTTCCAAAGTCGATGTAATCGCGGTCGGCACGCTACCTCTACATCTACCTTCGGGATTAGTATTAGACCTAAATAATTGTTATTTGGTGCCAGCGTTAAGCATGAACATTATATCTGCATCTTGTTTGATGCGAGACGGTTATTCATTTAAATCAGAGAATAATGGTTGTTCTATTTATATGAGTACTATCTTTTATGGTCATGCACCCTTGAAGAGTGGTCTATTCTTGTTGAATCTCGATAGTAGTAACACACATATTCATAATGTTGAAGCCAAAAGATGCAGAGTTAATAATGAGAGTGCAACTTACTTGTGGCACTGCCGTTTAGGTCATATCGGTGTAAAGCGCATGAAGAAACTCCATACTGATGGACTTTTGGAACCACTTGATTATGAATCACTTGGTACTTGCGAACCGTGCCTCATTGGCAAGATGACTAAAATGCCGTTCTCCGGTACTATGTAGAGACCAACAGATTTGTTGGAAATCATACATACAGATGTATGTGGTCCGATGAATATTGAAGCTCGTGGCGGATATCGTTATTTTCTCACCTTCACAGATGATTTAAGCAGATACGGGTATATCTACTTAATGAAACATAAGTCTGAAACATTTGAAAAGTTCAAAGAATTTCAGAGTGAAGTGGAAAATCATCGTAACAAGAAAATAAAGTTTCTACGATCTGATCGTGGAGGAGAATATTTGAGTTACGAGTTTGGTGTACATTTGAAAAATTGTGGAATAGTTTCGCAACTCACGCCACCCGGAACACCACAACGTAATGGTGTGTCCGAATCTCGTAATCGTACTTTACTAGATATGGTGCAATCTATGATGTCTCTTACTAATTTACCACTATCGTTTTGGGGATACGCTCTAGAGACAACTGCATTCACGTTAAATAGGGCACCATCAAAATCCGTTGAGACGACGCCTTATGAACTGTGGTTTGGCAAGAAACCAAAGTTGTCATTTCTGAAAGTTTGGGGCTGCGATGCTTATGTAAAAAAGCATCAACCTGATAAGCTCGAACCCAAATCGGAGAAATGTGTCTTCATAGGATATCCAAAGGAAACTATTGGATACACCTTCTATCACAGATCCGAAGGCAAGACTTTTGTTGCTAAATTCGGAAACTTTCTGGAGAAGGAGTTTCTCTCGAAAGAAGTGAGTGGGAGGAAAGTAGAACTTGATGAGGTAACTGTACCTGCTCCCTTATTGGAAAGTAGTACATCACAGAAAACTGTTTCTATGACACCTACACCAGTTAGTGAGGAAGCTAATGATGATGATCATGAAACTTCAGAACAAAATACTACTGAACCTCGTAGATCAACCAGAGTAAGATCCGCACCAGAGTGGTACGGTAATCCCGTTCTGGAAGTCATGCTACTAGATCATGATGAACCTACGAACTATGAAGAAGCGATGGTGAGCCCAGATTCCGCAAAGTGGCTTGAAGCCATGAAATCTGAGATGGGATCCATGTATGAGAACAAAGTATGGACTTTGGTTGACTTGCCCGATGATCGGCAAGCAATTGAGAATAAATGGATCTTCAAGAAGAAGACTGACGCTGACGGTAATATTACTGTCTACAAAGCTCGACTTGTCGCAAAAGGTTTTCGGCAAGTTCAAGGGATTGACTACGATGAGACCTTCTCACCCGTAGCGATGCTTAAGTCTGTCCGAATCATGTTAACAATTGCCGCATTTTATGATTATGAAATTTGGCAGATGGATGTCAAAATTGCATTCCTGAATGGATTTCTGGAAGAAGAGTTGTATATGATGCAACCAGAAGGTTTTGTCGATCCAAAGGGAGCTAACAAAGTGTGCAAGCTCCAGCAATCCATTTATGGACTGGTGCAAGCCTCTCGGAGTTGGAATAAATGTTTTGATAGTGTGATAAAAGCATTTGGTTTTTTACAGACTTTTGGAGAAGCCTGTATTTACAAGAAAGTGAGTGGGAGCTCTGTAGCATTTCTGATATTATATGTGGATGACATATTACTAATTGGAAATGATGTAGAATTTCTGGATAGCATAAAGGGATACTTGAATAAAAGTTTTTCTATGAAAGACCTCGGTGAAGCTGCTTACATATTAGGCATTGAGATCTATAGAGATAGATCAAGACGCTTAATTGGACTTTCACAAAGCACATACCTTGACAAAATTTTGAAGAAGTTCAAAATGGATCAAGCAAAGAAAGAATTCTTGCCTGTGTTACAAGGTGTGAAGTTGAGTAAGACTCAATGCCCGACCACTGCAGAAGATAGAGGGAATATGAAAGATGTTCCCTATGCATCAGCCATAGGATCTATCATGTATGCAATGCTGTGTACCAGACCTGATGTGTGCCTTGCTATAAGTCTAGCAGGGAGGTACCAAAGTAATCCAGGAGTGGATCACTGGACAGCGGTCAAGAACATCCTGAAATACCTGAGAAGGACTAAGGATATGTTTCTCATATATGGAGGTGACAAAGAGCTCATCGTAAAAGGTTACGTTGATGCAAGCTTTAACACTGATCCGGACGATTCTAAATCGCAAACCGGATACGTGTTTACATTAAATGGTAGAGCTGTCAGTTGGTGCAGTTCTAAACAAAGCATTGTAGCGGGATCTACATGTGAAGCGGAGTACATAGCTGCTTCGGAAGCAGCAAATGAAGGAGTCTGGATGAAGGAGTTCATATCCGATCTAGGTGTCATACCTAGTGCATCGGGTCCAATGAAAATCTTTTGTGACAATACTGGTGCAATTGCCTTGGCAAAGGAATCCAGATTTCACAAGAGAACCAAGCACATCAAGAGACGCTCCAATTCCATCCGGGATCTAGTCCAGGTGGGAGACATAGAGATTTGCAAGATACATACGGATCTGAATGTTGCAGACCCATTGACTAAGCCTCTTCCACGAGCAAAACATGATCAGCACCAAGGCTCCATGGGTGTTAGAATCATTACTGTGTAATCTAGATTATTGACTCTAGTGCAAGTGGGAGACTGAAGGAAATATGCCCTAGAGGCAATAATAAAGTTATTATTTATTTCCTTATAATCATGATAAATGTTTATTATTCATGCTAGAATTGTATTAACCGGAAACATAATACATGTGTGAATACATAGACAAACAAAGTGTCACTAGTATGCCTCTACTTGACTAGCTCGTTAATCAAAGATGGTTATGTTTCCTAACCATGAACAATGAGTTGTTATTTGATTAACGAGATCACATCATTGAGAGAATGATTTGATTGACATGACCCATTCCATTAGCTTAGCACCCGATTGTTTAGTATGTTGCTATTGCTTTCTTCATGACTTATACATGTTCCTATAACTATGAGATTATGCAACTCCCATTTACCGGAGGAACACTTTGGGTACTACCAAACGTCAAAATGTAACTGGGTGATTATAAAGGAGTACTACAGGTGTCTCCAAAGGTACATGTTGGGTTGGCGTATTTCGAGATTAGGTTTTGTCACTCCGATTGTCGGAGAGGTATCTCTGGGCCCTCTCGGTAATGCACATCACTTAAGCCTTGCAAGCATTGCAACTAAATGAGTTAGTTGCGGGATGATGTATTACAGAACGAGTAAAGAGACTTGCCGGTAACGAGATTGAACTAGGTATTGGAATACCGACGATCGAATCTCGGGCAAGTAACATACCGATAACAAAGGGAACAACGTATGTTATTATGCGGTCTGACCGATAAAGATCTTTGTAGAATATGTAGGAGCCAATATGGGCATCCAGGTCCCGCTATTGGTTATTGACCAGAGACATGTCTCGGTCATGTCTGCATTGTTCTCGAACCCGTAGGGTCCGCACGCTTAAGGTTATGATGACAGTTATATTATGAGTTTATGCATTTTGATGTACCGAAGGTTGTTCGGAGTCCCGGATGTGATCACGGATATGACGAGGGGTCTCGAAATGGTCGAGACGTAAAGATTGATATATTGGAAGCCTATGTTTGGATATCGTAAGTGTTCCGGGTGAAATCGGGATTTTACCGGAGTACCGGGAGGTTACCAGAACCCCCCGGGAGCTAAATGGGCCATGATGGGCCTTAGTGGAAAAGAGAAGAGGCAGCCCTACATGGGCCGCGCGCCCCTCCCCTCCCTTGGTCCGAATAGGACAAGGAGAGGGGGTCGGCCCCTCTCTCTCTTTTCCCCCCTCCGTGAATCCTATTCCAACTAGGATTGGGGGGGGATCCTACTCCCAGAGGGAGTAGGACTCTCCTGGCGTGCCCTATGAGGCCGGCCAGCCTCCCCACCTTTGGTCCTTTATATACTGAGGCAGAGGCACCCTAGAACACACAAATTGATCCACGTGATCTATTCCTTAGCCGTGTGCGGCGCCCCCAGCCACCATAGTCCTTGATAATATTGTAGCGGTGCTTAGGCGAAGCCCTGTAGCAGTAGTACGTCAAGATCGTCACCACGCCGTCGTGCTGACGGAACTCTTCCCCGACACTTTGCTGGATCGGAGTCCGGGGATCGTCATCGAGCTGAACGTGTGCTAGAACTCGGAGGTGCCGTAGTTTCGGTGCTTGATCGGTCGGATCGTGAAGACGTACGACTACATCAACCAAACTCTTCCGTTGTCGATCTACTAGGTATGTAGATCATACTCCCCCTCTCGTTGCTATGCATCACATGATCTTGCGTGTGCGTAGGAATTTTTTTGAAATTACTACGAAACCCAACAGCGTTTATCAACGCGGTTGATGTAGTCGTACACCTTCACGACCCGTCGCGATCAAGCACAGAACGTACGGCACCTCCGTGTTCAACCCACGTTTAGGTCGATGACGTCCTCGCCTTCGTGATCCAGCAAGAGGGCGAAGTAGTAGATGAGTTCCGGCAGCACGATGGTGTGGTGACGGTGGTGGTGAAGAACAATCTCCGCAGGGCTTCGCCAAGAACAATGGAAACTAGATGGAGGATAAACTAGAGGGGATTGGGTTGCCGGCACACGGCTTGGTGAGTCTTGATGTGTTTCGGGTGCTAGCCCTGCCCCTATATTTATATGTTGAGACTTGGGGTCATTTCTTGGAGAAAGAGCCTCCTCAAAGTCTGTTTGTCATGTAGGGCAAGTGTCCTTCTCGGATTCCAGGACCAGACGCCGGGGTCCTCGGCATCTGGCCCAGACGCCATGGTCCCTAGCGTCTGGCCCCTGGCCTCCGCAAAACTGTCATTTGCACCTTCCTAAAGCCCCATGGGCTTTACCCGTCGGCCCAAATAAAGTGGTCTCGCGCTAGAACATTTCGGGAACATCCGAAACCCTTTCCGGTGAATTCCGAAGCCCTTCCGGAGAGCAAACACTATTATCCCATATATCAATCTTTACCTTTGGACTACTCCAGAGCTCCTCGTCATGTCCATGATCTCATCCGGGATTCCGAACAACATTCGGTCACCAGCATACATAACTCATATAGTACTATAACGTCAACGAACGTTAAGCGTGCGGACCCTACGGGTTCGAGACTGATGTAGACATGACCGAGACGCTTCTCCGGTCAATAACCAATAGCGGGACCTGGAAGCCCATATTGGTTCCTATATATTCCAAGAAGATCTTTATCGGTTGAACCTTTATGACAACATACGTAGTTCCCTTTGTCCGTCGGTATGTTACTTTCCCGAGATTCGATCGTCGGTATCTCCATACCTAGTTCAATCTCGTTACTGGCAAGTCTCTTTACTCGTTTCGTAATACATCATCCTGTAACTAACTCATTAGTCACTTTGCTTGCAAGCGTCTTGTGATGTTGTATTACCGAGAGGGCCCAGAGATACCTCTCCGTGATACGGAGTAACAAATCCCAATATCGATTCATGCCAACTGAACAGACACCTTCGAAGATACCTGTAGAGCACCTTTATGATCACCCAGTTATGTTGTGACGTTTAATAGCACAAAAGGTATTCCTCTGGTATCCGGGAGTTGCATGATCTCATGGTCAAAGGAATATGTATTTGACATTAAGAAAGCAGTAGCAATAAACTGAACGATCATATGCTAAGCTAACGGATGGGTCTTGTCCATCACATCATTCTCCTAATGATGTGATCCCGTCATCAAGTGACTACTCATCTCTATGGTTAGGAAACCTTAACCATCTTTGATCAATGAGCTAGTCTAGTAGAGGCTCACTAGGGACACGGTATTTGTTTATGTATCCACACATGTATTTAAGTTTCCGGTCAATAAAATTCTAGCATGAATAATAAACCTTTATCATGATTAAGGAAATATAATAATAACCATTTTATTATTGCCTCTAGGGCATATTTCTTTGATGTTTCCTATCCCATTTAATTGAGTATATATGATAGTTTGATGCTCTCATAAACTATATGATTAGCATCACAGGAGATGTTGTTCCCAACAACTACCATATTCTAAAGATTACAACATGTACATAATATAATTCTCTCTATTTCGAACAGTGCAAAATAATCAACCCTTATCCAATGTACACTATGCTGATACGAGCCAGTGGGTTAACGTTGATTTCCAAATTTTACCCATAAAGATTTTCTGAATGAATATTGATGTTGATATGCAAACTTGAATATTTGGCTTGTCTTTACATATTGATTGTTTCTAATGAAGTTCTCTAATATATTTGCTACTAAATTTAGTCTTGACTTGGATTAAAAATGCGAACACATATATTAGCAAGACAAAAAAATGCTCTTATGCACGTGCTATTATTGAATTGAATACTAAAATATATATTTCTATTTTTCATCCTAATGCTATATTTGTTGGCAATCATGGAGGAGAACGATAGCAAAGGCGTAAATATCTACCTAAGACTCGGTAGATATTTTGGTTGTGTAATAAATTGAAAACATCTTGAGTAGACTTCAAAAATCATCCCACCTTTATGCTTTTGCGCAACATCACTTATCATGTTGTCTGTCATGTGTTATCGTGAAAGTTTTAAGGGATATGCTGTTGTCGTCAAGTGTGTGTCTGAGGGGTGTTTTTCCTCCCCCGTTGCAATGCACCTGCATGTTTGCTAGTATCTACTTAATCGAAGGGGGAGGCATGAAGGGTTGGAACTACAACATTATTATTCTGACCACAACATATAAATACATCTAAATCGAATGCCTGAAAATACACACATGTTTCTATACCTTTTTTCTTGCGAAAAACACATTTTCTATACCGGTCTAATATGGGTCCAAAACTATAGGCTGGCTCGCTGGTTTTTGAACCTAACATCAATGCTTTTGAACATTAACCAAACTATAGGCTAACATGGGTTCAAAACTACATCAACATTTATGAAAATTAACTAAATTTTTTAAGAAAATCAAATTTAAACAATAGACTAACATAAACATTAACCAAAGTATAGGCTAACATGGGTTCAATGTTTCTGAACATCACATGTAACAAGCCTAGATATTCTAATTTCAGAAAACCTAATTTAGTCCACACATTAGTCTAACAATTGAACGTCAACTACAACTTAATTATTTTTTTGATATGTCGTACGACAACATGAAGGAAATCGGTCGGCGAACGGGCGGACGGGTTACCTAGTCGTCGCCGTAGCGTAAGGAGGCGCATGTGGTCTGTCGCCGGAGCAATCCCTTCTCTGCTCCTTCCCTTGCAACCACACCGACTGCACCATTACCTTTTGCACGGTCCAATCCAAATAGGAACGTTCTTACAATAAGTTCTTGACAAATTTCATCATAGTTCCGTAAATCTCATTTAACTCAACGGTATCTTTCTTGATCTTAAAAAATAGAATCTTTCAATTTCTCAAATTTTCTTCCAATTAAATGAATATAATTTTAAAACTTCTGATTTTTTTGAACTCATGAAGAATTTTCAAATTGACAAACATTTTGCAATTTTGCAATTTTTTTCATTTCCATGTTTTGTTCTTAAAAATCACAAAAATTTATTGGAAAATTTGGGAACTTCTAAAAATTTGCAGACATTCTTTCAAATTTGCGACCATTTTCCAAATTCTTGAATATTTAAAACCTGCGAATATTTTCCAGTTTCATGAACATTTTTTAAATTCATGAATATATTAAGAACTTTCAAATTTTTTACTATTTCCTTGAATTCTTGAACAATTTCCAGATTCACGATCAATTTTCATTTTCATTTCTGGAATTCGTTTCCAATTTTTTTCCGAAATTTTGAATATTTTCAAATTTCCTAATATTCTTTCGAATTCCTAATAATTTTCCCTAGTTCTTGAACATTTTCAAAATTAATTAACATTTACCATTTTTTAAACGTTTTCTAATTCTTGAACTTTTTTCAATTTTTGAACTTTCTTAAATTCTAGATTGTTTTTCAAATTCACCATCATTTTTGTAATTATTGGACATTTTTTGAAGTTTTGAAAGTTTTTTGAATTTACGATGGTTTTTTCAAATTCATGAACACTTTTTAAAATTCGTGAATATTTTTTTCCAAACTATGATTTTTTACGAATCCATGAATATTTTCGAAATTTATATTTTTTCAGTTTACTATTTTGTATTAAACAAAACTGGATGAAATATATAAAATTCGTGAACACTTTTAAAAATTTGTGAATATTTTTTCCAAACTATGAATTTTTATGAATCCACGAATATTTTCGAAATTTATATTTTTTTCAGTTTACTATTTTGTATTAAACAAAACTGGATGAAGTATATAAAATTCGTGAACACTTTTTAAAATTCGTTAAAAGGTTGAAAAACAAATGCGCTCGGTCGCGGGGACGAGGCTTCTGTCGCTTGCAACATGATGTTTAAAACTACATCAACGTTTCTGAAAACTAACCTAAAATTTTCAGAAAACCAAATTTGAATTGTAGGCTAGCATAAGCATTAACTTAAACATTAACCAAACTATAGGCTAACATGGGTTTAATGTTTCTGAACATCACTTAGATCAAGCCTACATATTCTATTTTCAAAAAACCTAATTTGAAATCTAGTCTACACATTAGTCTAAAGATTGAATGTCAACGAAAACTTTAAAAAAATCTTGCTATGTCATAAGAATAAACAAATGAAATCGGTTGTGGAATGGGCAGATGGGTTACCTAACCACCAGCGTAGCTCAAGGAGGCGCTGGTGCCTGGTGGTCCCTCGTCGGAGTAGTCCATCCTCTGCTCCTTCGCTTGCAGCCACACCGGCTACACCATTACCTTTTGCACAGTTCAATCCAAGCAGGTACTTTCTTACAATAAGTTTGACAATTTTCATCATGGTGAGGTAAATCTCATTTAACTCAACGGTTATCTTTCTTGAGCTAAAAATGAGAATTTTTCAGTTTCATAATCAGTTTTCTAAATTCATGAATATATTTTTACAATTTACAAACTTTTAAAAAATTCATGAACTTTTTTAGCGTTCATGAACATTTTTCAAATTCACAATCAATTTTAAATTTTGCAAAAAAATTTCCAAATTCTTGAACCCTTTTAAAATCCACAAATATTTTCTAGTGTCAGATTTTCTAAATTCACCACTAACTTTTGGAATTTAAGAACTTTTATTTTGTTTTAACATTTCCTTGAATCCTTGAACAAGTTCCAAGGTCATGAACATTTTTAGTTCTCACGAATTGTTTTTGAACATTTTCTTCAAATTCCTGAGCATGTTCCTAACTCTTGAATATTTTGTGAAAATTTGCTAAAATTTACCATTTTGGTTAATTTTTTTAATTCAAGATCATTATTTTTCAAATATGTAAACTTTTTTAAATTCCTGAACATTTTTTAAATTCCTGAGCTTTTATGAATTTCTTGTTTTTTTTATGAATTCGTGGACATTTTTTGGATTCTTGAAGAATGTTTCAAATTCATGAACACCTATTAAAATTTGTGAACAGTTTTACAAATTTATCTTTTTTTACGAAAATTCACGAACATTTTCCAAATTTCAGACATGTTTTATTATTTATTTTTCTATTAAATTAAAACTTTATGAAATACAGAAAAATTCCTGAAAAAAAGGAGAAAAACACATACGCTTAGAGCAAGTACAATAAGATGACATAAGCAGGCTGTAAGGAATAGAGTATTATATCTTTGCTTAGTTGGAGGAGAGAGAAGATGAGAGAAAAGAAGCGGGCTCTTGGTTCAGCTGCAACACAAGACCCAAGACGCTTTGTGAGGATGTAAAATGGACCAACAATTAATAAAGTAGTAAGCATTTAAAATTTACTATTGTACATGCCGGCTATGAGGTTGGTTATAAATGGCATGGCAACTCCATATAACCATGGGAACCGCAATCTTGTGTCTTGGACGCCGATGATTGCTTGTTACATGCAGAAATCGCTCGATGCTGAAGCCTATCATGAACCATAATTGTCATACTGGATCTGTATTAACTAAGAATTGATTATAATTCAGGGGAGCTGCTCTACGCAAAGAAAGAAATATGTGTGCTTTTGATTTTCTTTCTAACTGTTTCAGGAGATCATGAGAATTCATCTAATGTTCCGGATGTCACCAAAGCAGCTGCAAGCTATGCAGTAAACAGAAACCAATCAAAGGCTCAAAGCCAAACAATTAGATGAAGTCCTGCTTCTCACATGCGTAGCTGTGGAGTAGGGTGTTCACAGGACCTATGCAGACCTTACGGTAACTATTCATTAACCACGAACTCGCCTTTCTGCCACATTTCATTTTTCAGGTATTATTTGAAAATCTGTGATGGTGCATGCTTCAAGTTCCACCTATGAAATTAACAGTACGTGATGAATACACAATTCAGTATCAATGGCTAGACAATATCTGTTGCTGACCAATTTAGAAGTATAATTACAAAGCCACCATTGGACACATTACTGAATCAGACTTGCTTTGCTTGCTGGTATGCAGTGGGCACCAGAACGAGTGGCGTCTTGAGGAGGGGGGTGAGCTTGCCTTCCTCCTCCATGCTCACAGCTGTCCCCTCTGGGAGCGCCCACTCAAAGTGGTACAGCAGGTTGGCCAGGGTGAACTCCACGGTGGCCGTGCTCATAGATAGGGCATACAAAGTGGTAATACTAATGAGTCCCGTTTCGGTACAACCACCCTCGCAATACGTATAAAGGGTAATCAAGCAGGGAATCCAACCGACGACCGCTTCAAACTTTAACTGCGTGCAAAACCACTGCGACAGCATGCCTTTGTTGAACGATCTAAAGTTAGAAACAGTAAGTAATTGACAGGCAAGGAATTTTAAAAAGATTTCAGTAACACTTTCGGAACTGGTCTTTTTTCCATAATTTCTTTTTATTTATTTATTTTCCTTTTCCTGCTACGTTTCTTCTTTCTTTTTCAAAAATGGTCACACTTTCAAAATGTTGTTCAAAATTTCAAACGGTTCATTATTTCCAAATTTTGTTCATAAACTAAAAAATATCTGCATTTTCAAAAATTGTAAGGTAATTGGAAAAAATGTTTGTGTCTTTAAAAAATGTTTAGAATGTCAAAATGCGAATAATTTTTTGAAAAGCACAAATAAAATTGTGAAAACGAACATTTTCTGAGAGCACGGACAAAAATTTAAATTCCAAAACATTTTTCAGAAATGAGACTAAATAAATGATATCAAAAAAGTGTTCTAAATTTGCACGATCATTTTTTCAGTTTGTGAACAATTTATTTGAAAACGAGAACATTTTCTAAATTCCGAACGAATTCCAGTAGTCGTCCGACAGAGCGATGCCGTCGCTTAGTTGGGCAAGGCCTAATTTTTTTTATTTTTTATTTTTTTTGTTTTCCTCTCTTTTTTGTTAATTTATCTTTTCTCCTTTTTAATCTTTATTGTTTTTTAAGGTTGTCCAAAAAATTGAAATACCAAAATAACAGTTTTGTGTAACTATTCTAAATTATGATTTTAATTATCTTTTTGTGTCAATATTTCTTAAATGCTTAAAAAAGCATATGTTGTTTTCAATTCCATCATTTAGTATTTATTAGTTATGTTAGAAACTTAAAATGACAGTTTTAAGTATCTATATAAATTATAATTTAAATACATTTTCCTTCAAACCTGGCATGTATGGCTACTCGGACATGCTACATTGAACGTGGTATTTGTTTTTTGGACATTCTTGAAATGACCCCAACATTTGACATCAGGTGGCATGCCGATTGTAGGCATCCATGCCCCCAATATTTTTTCATGGCCTCGTATGACCAATTCAATGCACCATGACAAGTTGTTTTGGTTTTCGACAAATTTTGTATTTTTCTAGAGTTTTCTCGATAAGAAAATGCAGAAAAAGGCAGGACGTGCCGCAATTTGCATATGGTGTCAGAAATTGTTTAAACCTAGCATGGATGCCTATGAGGGGCATGCCCACCTGGTGGCAAAAGTTGGGACCATTTCAAGGATGTATAAAAATAGACCATGTTGAACGAAGTGTGTTCTCGGGCAGTAGGCTCCGTCTGAGAGCATGTTATGTCTCAACATCCTTGAAATTACTCCAATTTTGTTTCAAGGACCTCGTATGACCAATTCAAGGCATCATGGCAAGTTGTTTGGGTTTTCAACAAGTTTCGCATTTCTTGGCGTTTTCTCGGTGAAAAAATAACAATTAATGACAGAACATGTCGCAACGTGCATACGGTGTCAGAAGTCATTCAGACCAAGCATGGATGCCTAGCATGGACATGCCCACTTGGTTGCAAAAGTTTGGGGGCAGTCCTGATATTTCCAAAGAAATACCATGTTCGATGGAGAGTGTTTGAATAGGCCAGAAGGATCTGTTTGGGAGCTCCATTTCTCATGGCCTTGTATGACCAACTCAAGGCACCCCACAAATTGTTTTGGTTTCGTCCAATTTTGCATTTTCTGAAGTTTTCTTGGTTAAGAAGGCCGATAAATGACCGGATGTGTCACCATTTGCATATGGTGTCGAAAATCTTCCAAATCAGGCATGTGCCTACCATGGGCATGCATACCTTCTTGCAAAAGTGGGGTTCATTTTAAGGATTTCCAAAAATAGACTATGTTGAACGGAGAGTGCTCTGATAGGGCAGAAGGTTCCGTTGGAAAGCTCGTTGTTTATCGACATCCGTCAAATAACCCCAAATATTTTTCACGAGCTTCTATGACCAATTCAAGGCACAATGCCAATTGTTTAGATTTTTGAAAAGTTCTGTATTTTATAGAGTTTTCTCGATGAAAATAGGCCGATAAATGGTGGGACGTGTCACAACATGTAAAGGGTGTCGGAAGTCATTCAAACCTGGCATGGATGCCTCATATGTCCATGCCAGGCTCTTACAAGAATGTGGGATCATTTATCGATAGCCTAAAATATACAAGTTAGATGAGTTTATTTGTAATTCCCGCCATTATCACTCAACATAAATATTTTATTTTTTCCTAACAATCTATACCAATATGAAAAGACCCAAAGAGGCAGATCCAACAGATCTCGGTCATCCATTCGCGTTAATCCAACAGTCCATATTGTCCTGATGGTGAGCCATTAAACACGTTTAGCGCTAAATAATTTTTCCCCTTCCCGATGATCCAAAGAAAGGTAACTGCCCATGTAGAAAAAAGGGAAGGAAATGCCACATACGAAAGGAAAGGAACTGCCACACCATCGCTCCACAACCAATCGCCTCGATCCGTCGGACCTTGAGGACCTCTCTCCCATCGCCTCGAGCAGCCGCACCTTGAAAGATGTCGCCCTCACATCTCCATGTCACTCCAACCCATCGCCTCGCCTCGCTGTGGGCGACGCCACCTCCCTACACCGCCTGGCCCGCCGTCGGGGACGACGCATCCTCCTACTCCTCCTGGTCGGCCGTCGGGAACGACACATCTCCGTACAGCCAGCCGTCGGGGAAGCCACCTCCTACACCGCCTAGCCAGCCTCGGGGACGCCGCCTACAACGCCTTGCCTGTCGTCGGGCCGCATGAAATCCACCGCCTGCATGCCACCACTTCGGCTCCAGGCTTATTTGGGTAGTATATTTACTATTTCATTGACTGAATGTGATCTGGAGGTGTGCTCATTTTATTTTCGGAATCAATAACTCCCGAACGTCTGATTTTTAGGAGCTGCGTCCGAACGCGTCCAAAGCCATTCGATAAGATGAACTGATCTTGAAGCCTATAGCCAGCCACGTCATACACAGTTGACCGTTCGGGATCGAGGGAGAACGCTCCGAACGACAACGCAGCCAGGAAACTCGCCCCACCCACAACACGCGGCCCACTCCCCCGACAACCATATCCACTCCTCCCACTCTCAGTCACATCTCGAATCCTCGAGAGTTTCCCTCGCCGCCGGGCATGGAGGCCACCCCCCGCAAGCTCGTTTTCTTATCCGGTGACGCACGGGCGGTGGAGGTGTCGCCACGCGCGCCGCGGCCTCGCTCGGAGGTGGAGGAGCGAGTAGAGAGGGCGCGCTCAGTGGGCGGCATGGCGAGGCAGAAGGTGGAGAGGGAGTGGGCGGCCATGCCTCGGCGGAGCAGAGTGGGATGAGGCGGAGCAGGAAGCCTCGATGGTGTGCGACGTCGGGAGGGAGGCGAGATAGGCGGAGAGCACGGGGGAGACGAGGTCGTGGCGGTTCACGGCATCGTGGGTCACCGGCAGAACACGGTGGCAGGAGGTGAAGAAGATGAGGTCATGGCGGCCAGGGCGGCGAGAGTTGCGGAAGGCCCGCGAGGAAGACGGAGGCGACCTCGCGGAGGGGAAGGGGAGCAGCGGGCGGACGAACGCGGAGGCGGAGCTCAACATGCCGCCTGGCTTCCGCTTCCACCTCACGAACGACGAGCTCGTCGTGCACTACCTCTGCAGGGAGGTGGCGGCCCTGTACAAGTTCTGTACAAGTTCAACCCCTGGGGTCTGCCTGGTGCGTCTTCTTCCTCTCCCCTGCTTCTCGCTACCATGTTTTCCTCCTCCTGCTTCGTCACTCATTGGTTTCGTCTGATTCAATGTATGATGGCCGTTGGGTACGTGCAGAACATGCAGAGCAGGGAGTGGCACTTTTCCTGTTTGAACTAGCTTGTTTTTTTGTACAAGTTCAACTATGAAAATGCATGTAAATTTGAACTTTTTGTTTTGCCCCTCCTGAGTGTGAATTGTGTGAGGACTAGCCTTTTTGTTCTGTTTATAGGTGTGGCAAAAATGCTGAACTGATGGAACCTGCTACTGAAACTGATCTGAAGCAAAAATGCTAAACTGATATGAAACAAAAGAAGTCAAATTCCTTTAGCATGGGACATGCTACTGAAATTTGCCATATACCCATTTTGGCAGTAGCATGGCATTTTCTATAAGTATGTATATCATGGCAATTTCAGCTCTTTGCGTATCGAAGATGCTCTTTTATGCCATGGCAACAAGTTCTTTTTTTTTTTTGCCATGGCAACAAATAGAGTTCTTCTTTATTGCATAGTTTTTGAAGTATGGCAACTAAAAATCTAAGTTTTGCACGGCAACTATACATGTTTTGCCATGGCAAGTGAAGGTATTTTTTGCCCACGGCAACTACACATGTTTTTGCCATGGCAAGTGAAGTTATTTTTTGCCCATGACAACAACTAAATTTTTTATACAACAGATTTTTTAAGTTTTGCCATAGCAAAGATGCAATGTTTGTTTGCCTTGGCAAATTTTGCAAAGTTCGTGGCAATTTTCATCTCTGTCCTTGTTCACAAACAATGCCATTTTTTTCTCTATATGACAACATTTATGTGATTTGGCATGGCACTTTTTATCTAAAAACATGGCAAACTTGCCAACTTTAACATGTTCAAAAACATGGCAACTTAACATGTTTCAAAAACATGGCGAACTTGCCATGGAAAACTTAAGATGTTTTTGACATATATATTAACGGGGCACGGGAATTGTAGTCACGGGGCATGGCAACAATACTTTTATTCACAGCCAAAAGTGGGATTTTTCTATGATTTTCTTGCCATGGCAACTTTACTTTTAATGATATGGGAAATTTTTACTTTATTTTTTTACATGGAAATTTTATTGTATAAAGCATGGCAATTTTATTTTAAATATGATGGCAAATTTACATTTTCAGAACATGACAAATTTTAATATGTAGCCATGGCAATTTTTGATTTATTTCCATGGCAAAAATACAAATACTCCATTTTTGCCATGGAAAAATTTAATCATTTTTGCCATGGCTTATTTTTAATGACATGGAAAATATTACTTTTTTTCATGGCAAATTTATTTTAAAGAGCATGGAAATTTTTATTTAAATATGATGGCAAATTACATTTTCCGGAACATAGTAAATTTTACTAAGTGGCATGGTAAATATACTTGTGTTCTCATGGCAATTTTTAATTTATTTTCCATGGCAACATTTAATCCTTTTTTGCCATGGCAAAATTTACTCCATTTTTTCCATGTCAAAAATACTTCTATTCACATGGCAAATTTTTGTTTAATTTGCCATGGCAAGTTTTTCTGCTTTTTACATTTGTGTATTGAACGATGGCAAAGCTAAGAATTTTTGATCCATCGACATGTCATTACTCAAAACTATTTTATACATACCCAATAGTAATTTCTGTACAAATATTTTTTGTTCTATCCTATATGTCCATTTTTTGTGCTTTTTTGTTTTTTCATTATATCATGGCAAACTTTTCACACTGAATTTTAATGAAGTGTGTATGGACATCATGGCAAATCATGTAAATTTCTGTAATATACCCTTTTTCATGATTATATAGTAGTTTTTTTCATTAGAGCATGGCAACTTTTTGTTCCTAGATTTTTTCCAGTGAGTGTTTTTCTTTGGTCTAGTGAATTTTTTAGCCCTTTTTGTGTTTTCTCTATTTGTTGGGACAGAAGCAGTTTTGGGCCTAGAATATTGTAATTTTTTTTGTTTTTTAATTCTTGAAGGCAATGATGTTGGGCTGCTACCATTGTCCTGGCCCGCTGGAGGGAGGGAGCAGGTCGTTCGGGAGGAAGGGAGATCGTACCGAACGGAATCGTTCGGGAGCTCCCCTCTCCTGACCGAACAATACGTTTGATCTGGCTCCTCCTCTCACCCAACGTCCGCGCGATATCGGGGTCCTTTGTTTTAGCATGTTCAGGTTTGATCCGAATCATATCTTATGTACCATTAGCCTAATTACTTGGCCGTGCAAGCCTGCAAGGGGACCACGGCTGCAGAATTAGTGGTTTCTCATAGATGATGCTCCATAAAACTAGAACTTTAAGCGGACGCAGATTTTTTGAGCACCTGCACCAGGCTCATCTATCTTAGCTTTCCAATATTGCTTTGAGCTCTATGCAACATAACTAACATTTTACATGTAAAATTCTCTTTTTTGTTTCTCTCATATAGAACATGTCTTAAATCTCAAACTCTGCAGCACAATAAAGCTTCCTAACTAGAACGTGAGATAAAACTTTAATATTTTTTGGTTCGGCATAAATTCTAAAAATAAAAATTTTTAACCAAAAAATCTTAATTCGTATATTTATATTGGACGAAAAAATCTGAAAGTTTTATCCCAGAATCTAGATAGAAAGCTTTGCTGTGCTGTGGAAGTTTGAAGTTCAAAACATTGTTAACATGTATGTATGTAGTGCGCACGTCGCCTCCTAGATTGTAGGATCTGAACTGACTACCCCGGCCTGCGTGCCTTGTCCATGGGGTGTATATATGTAACACTGATGTATGTGTGATAATCAATACAAGAGAGCAAGTTTACTCTCCAACTTGGTATCAGTAGTCTCCAGGCTGCCGCCATGTCGGAGCAGCACTCCTCTTCCTCCTCCGCGGCGACTCTCTCCGCCACCTCATCGCCCTCCCTCTCCGGCACTGCTCCCTCCTCGGCCTCCTCTAGCGCGGGCACCTCCCCGTTCATCTTTGGCACTCTCCTGGCTAACCCTAGCGCCACTGCCCCCGCCTCCTCTCAATTTGCCCCCCTCTTCTCCTCCACCGCGCCGCCCCCACCGCCCCCGGCCAAGCACCCTATCCTCAACGTCGACCTCACCAACCACATCCGCTTCCTTCTCAATCCCGCCGAGCACAGTTACCACAAGTGGAAATCCTTCTTCCTTATGGTCCTGCTTCGTTACGGCGTCATGTATCTCATCGAGCACCCACCCCCACCCAACGCCAACAGCCAGTACCTCGAGCTCGACACCCACGTCGCCCTGACCATGTATGCCACCCTCTCTGATCAGATCGTCGACCACGTGATCAGCGCCACCACCACTTTTGATCTCTGGTCTCGGATTCGGGACTACTTCCTCGCAAATCGCGCGGCTCGGTAGATGATGCTCAATCGTCAGTATCGCAACCTGAAGCAGGGCGACCTCTCCATCGACGAATACGCGCGCCGCATGAAGCTGCTCACCGCGGGCCTCGCCGACATCGACCATGCAGTCTCCAAGGTGGATCTGACCACTCAGTTCCTCCACGGCATCGACGACCGCCTCGACACGATCCGGGTCGTGCTGGGGGACACGGTTCCCTTGCCCCTGTTTGAGACCGTGTTTTCACGCCTGAAGCTCGCCGAGGAAAACCTCGCTCAGCGCACCGCCAACACCCCGACCACGGTCCTCGACGTCCATGGGCTCGGTGGGCCATCTGGTGGCTCCGGATCCAACGGTGGTGGCAGCTCTTCTTCTCGTCCGGGCGATCGGGTGGATCGTCCCCTGAACCGCCTCCCCGATCGTGCGCCTGGGCGCGACTACAACAACCGCAGCGACGCTGGTGACCGCGGTGGTGATCGCGGTGGTGACCCTGGACGCGGCCGTGGCCGTGGCGGTCGCAACGGCCAACAAGGTCGTGGTGGCTCCTCTCCCGCACCGTTCAACCCCTACATGGGGTTCTTCGCCCCGTACGGCATGGCCATCCCTCCTCCGCGCCCTGGCTGGGTGCCCCCAAACGCCGCCGGTGTCCTCGGCCCCCGTCCGGGCTCCCATGCTCAGGCGTACCCGATGCAGTACTGCCCCTACCAGCAGCCATTTTGGGATCACATGGCTCTCCTTCACGCTGCCTACAGCAACCAGGGCTTCAACAACACCGCGCCGTCCAACGAGTGGTACCTCAACAGTGGCGCCTCCAACCATGTCACCGGCAACCCTGGTAACCTCAGCCACTCGAATTCTTCTTTACAGCGTAAATTCTCTAGCATTGTTGTAGGCAATGGCCATCACCTTCCCATTCATGCCACCGGCTCCACCTCCCTACCTCCCCACAATTTCCAACTGCGCAACATCCTTTTTCTCCCCTTCCGTCACTACTAGCCTCATCTCTGTTCGCCAACTTACCAAAGATAATTTTTGTTTCGTCGAATTTTACCCATTTTTCTTTCTTGTGAAGGATCTTCGCACACGGAGGGTAATCCTGATCTTCGCTAGCTCCGGCGACCTCTACCCGTTCTTTGGCAATAAAATGATGCGGTGCACTGCCCTCTCCGCCACGACCTCCGATGGTGACGTATGGCATCATCACCTCGGCCATCCAAGCACTCAATCCTTCCATGCCATTACTAGTAGTTTTCCTTTTCAATGTAATAAGCCATACACTGGCCCTTGTAATGCTTGCCAACTAGGGCACCAACCTAGACTACCTTTCTTCTCCTCTACTAGCCGCACCAATGCTCCTTTCGAGCTCATTCATTGTGATCTGTGGACCTCTCCGGTCATGAGTTTTTTTGGCTATGAATATTACTTGGTTGTCCTTGACGATTATTCTCACTTCTCTTGGTCCATTCCATTAGGGCGCAAATCGGACACGCCCATTACTCTCCAACGTTTCTTTGCTCATGTACGCACCCAATACAACGTTGTCATGAAGGCCCTCCAATGCGATAACGGTGGTGAGTTCATTAACTCCACCCTCCGTTCCTTCTTCTCTACCCATGGCATCTCCTACCGTTTCTCGTGCCCACACACCTCCCCTCAAAATGGCAAGGCCGAACGACTCCTCCGTACCACAAATGACGTCGTGCGTACGCTCATCTTCCAAGCCAACCTCACCCCGTCGTTTTGGGTGGAGGCCCTTCACACGGCCACATAGCTCCTCAATCGCCGCCCCTCATGTGCCATTCATGGCCATACACCTTACTATCACCTACACAGCATCCACCCCACCTACGACCACCTTCGAGTTTTCGGTTGCCTTTGTTTCCCTAACCTATACGCCACATCTTCCCACAAACTTGCCCCCCGGTCTACTCGCTGCGTCTTTTGGGCTACCCACTCGAGCACAAAGGCTACCGCTGCTACGACTTCGAATCGCGCCGAGTCATCGTTTCACGTCACGTTGTATTCGATGAGATCATTTTTCCCTACATCTCTCCCACACCACCAACCAGCTCACCATCAGCCACAAAAGATCCCAACCACCAAATCTCGCTACAGCCGCGTCTTCCCGATCCCCACGCACTAGCTGAGCCCCACCACCCATGCGCACCCGCCCCACCGAGCGATCCACCAATCGCGTCGCCCCGCACACCGGCCACCCAATCCACCCGCTCCATGTGCTCCACCCCCACGCGCTCCACCAGCCCGACCGAATCTTCCTCACCTCCCGCGTCGCCCCCACCCTGCCAACCAATCTACCTCGGATCGCGCGTCCACCTCGTCCACTTCTCCTCTGAACGGATCCCCCTCGGATCACGCGCCCAGCTCCGGCCCCAGCGAATCAAACCCAGCCGACCACACCCTGCCACGTCATCCTCCCCGTGCCATCTCAATTCAGCCCCCTGTAAACGCGCATAAAATGTGCACACGCGCCAAATCTGGCTTCTGTCAACCCAAGCGCCTCTTCCTCGCCACCCAAACGGACTCCCCCATCTCACCCATCCCCGCCACATATCGCTCAGCCCTCCGAGACCCCCATTGGCTACATGCAATGCAAGATGAATTTAACGCTTTAATCAAGAACTCGACTTGGTCTTTGGTTCCCAAACCTGCAGGTGTTAATGTGGTCACTGGCAAATGGATATACCGCCACAAATTCAATCCTGGCGGCTCCTTGGCGCGGTACAAAGCTCGGTGGGTTGTTCGGGGTTTCACTCAAAAGGAAGGCATGGACTACGAGGAGACTTTCAGCCAGGTGGTGAAACCGGCCACGATCCGTGTGGTTCTCAGCCTCGCCACCTCTGGTTCTTGGCCCATACATCAACTTGATGTCAAGAACGCATTTCTTCATGGCGAACTCAAGGAGACAGTCTATTGTGCACAACCATCCGGCTTCATTGACCCCTCTCACCCGGATCATGTTTGTCTCCTCCGTAAGTCTCTCTACGGCTTGAAACAAGCCCCCCGCACGTGGTTTCATCGCTTCAAGTCCTTCCTCTTATCCCTTGGTTTCCATGCATCCAAGAGCGACTCCTCACTTTTCATTATGTCTCACGGGTCGTCCATTGCTTACCTACTCGTCTAAGTTGATGACATAATTCTCACCGCAAGCACACCGCATGTTCTTCACTCCATCATCCACTCCCTCAAAGCAGAATTTTCCATGACAGACCTAGGTGAGCTCCATCACTTCCTTGGCATTAATGTCACACCCAACCGATCCGGCCTCTTCTTGAGTTAGCAACAATATACATTAGAGGTTTTGGATCGCGCCCATATGCTCAACTGCAAACCCGTGTCCACCCCGATTGACACCACCGCCAAACTCTCTGCTACCGATGGCTGCCTCCTTTCCAACCCAACCACCTATCGCAACATTGTTGGTGCCTTGCAATACCTAACCCTTACCCGTCCGGACATATCATATGCGGTGCAACAAATTTGCCTTTTCATGCATCAACCAAGGGATACTCACATGCAACTCATCAAGCGTGTTCTTCGCTATCTCCGGGGTACCACCCACTTTGGACTTCAGCTCTACAAGTCCCCCTCTCTTGATCTCGTGGCCTATACCGACGCCGAATGGGCGGGTTGCCCTGATACGAGAAAATCCACGTCGGGGTTCTGTGTCTTTCTCAGCAACAACTTGATCTCCTGGTCCCCCAAACGCCAGCCGACCGTTTCCCGCTCCAGCGCCGAGGCTGAATACCGTGGCGTTGCAAACTGCGTTGCCGAATCTTGTTGGGTCCACCAGCTTCTCCACGAACTACGGCGCCCTCCTTCTCGAGCCACCATTGTATATTGTGACAACATCAGTGCATCTTACCTCTCTTCTAATCCGGTTCAGCATCAGCGCACTAAACATATAGAGATTGATCTTCACTTCGTCCGTGATCGCGTGGCACTCGGCGAAGTGCGGATTCTCCATGTTCCGTCCAATTCTCAGTTTGCAGACTTGTTCACAAAGGGGCTTCCTTCACAGGTCTTCACTGAGTTTTGATCCAGCTTGAACATCCTCCCAAACGGCGTTCCAGCTGAGGGGGGGTGTTAACATGTATGTATGTAGTGCGCACGTCGCCTCCTAGATTGTAGGATCTGAACTGACTACCCCGGCCTGCGTGCCTTGTCCATGGGGTGTATATATGTAACACTGATGTATGTGTGATAATCAATACAAGAGATCAAGTTTACTCTCCAACTAACATGTTCTATGTGAGAGAAACAAAAAAGAGAAATGTGCTTGCACAAATCGCGATGCGAAAAATGGATGGCTAGGATAGACAGGCCTGGGTGCAGGTGTTCTAAAACATATTTTCCAACTTTAAGCACCGAATTGGAACTTTTGGTAGCAGCTGGGTCGTGGATCAGTTGAACTAATTTGAATGTATTGTGCTTACATTTTCAAATTTGCCCTCTCACAGCTTGAGGACGAGGTATGTGCCCTCACATCTGGTTACTTGCCTATACAATTAAGCACATAGGATTCAGTATAATTTTAAACCAATTTGTATGAAGAGATGGAGTTGCCGCTGGTGGTGTGAGATAGATAATGCCTTTTGGTGCTACTTTTCTAAAGAGGATTCAGGTCTGTCTTCATGCTGCCACTGCTGCTGCGCCCATAATGCATACGCAGCTGCTGCCATAATTTTGGTCTGCAAACACCACAACTCAGTAAATGAAAATATGGGAGGTTTTGGCAACATCGGTCCACGAAGAGGACGCAAACACCACAGCTTGACGACAGCGACAAATAGGAATAGGGGATGCAGACACAGAAGATTTTGATGATTTATCAGGTTTAAGAGGAATCAGTGCTGGACTAATAATAAGGTAGAGTTAATCTAGCAATAATGGTTAATTTTCTTGCTTGATGTTTTAAATTGTTGTGTATTCATTACTTAGTGCCAGATGTTGCTTATGTCTTATATATATGTCACTATGTCAGTAGTTTAAACTTATCAAGGTTTACTATAGTAGCCGGCACACTGTATTTGTAAATTTACACTGAGAATTGTAGGTCAAGTAGTATACTACATTACATTATGTTTGCATGAATTTCGGCCAGTGGGATTTCGTTACATTATTAGACCCTCAACACGATGATAAATATATGACTTCTAACTAGAATAAACAAAAACAAATCCTAACATTACACATGCGTTGCATGTGCGCATTTACTAGTTTCTTGAAAATAGTCATTTTTTTTGGAATTTCAAAGTGTGTATGAAAATTTTACTAACTTGAACACTTTTTTCCAAAATTGTTAAAAAATTACGAAAAAATGATGAAAATTTAGAACAAAAATGGCAAACCACGTACTTTTCTTAAAAAAATTGTCAACTTTTTTGAAACACATACATTTCTTAAATTTGTGAACAACAAAATTCGAAAACTGGAACATTTTATGAAATTCCAGAATATTTTTTATAATTTAAACAATATTTGAAAACAAGAACATTTTATGTTATGCCAAACATTTTTTCCAAATTTTGAACAAGTTTCACAAGGAATAATAAAGTTCAAAAGTAGAAAAATGAATTAACAAAAAGAGAAGAAAAACGAAAATAATTGCAACAAAAAAATGCTTAGGCCCTAGTATATTTGGAAAAATGTTCGTAAATTTGAAAAAAAGTGTTTTTGAATAATGCTCGCCAATTTGAAAAAGTGTTTGCGTTTTTTTTTTCAGATATTTAAGAATTGTTTATGTTTTCAAGAAAATGTTCACAAATGTGATAAATTATTCATCTTTTCAATAAAATGTCTGCAGTTTCAGATATATGTTTACAATTCTGAAAAACTGTTCTTAAACTTTCAAAAAATTCACAAAATCAAAGTATCTTTCATAAAAAAAGTTCAGAAATTTGAAAAAAACGCATTTCCAAAAGAAGTCCAAATTTTGAAAAACGTTTCTTATTTTTATAAATATTCATGTTTTTGAAAAATATTCCAAAAGATGAAAAACACATTAGGATTTTTAGCTATAAAAATGCTTTAGCTAGAATGTCCGGCACAGTTGGACAGTACCAATTTTGATCTGCTAGAGTGTTTTTAGTAAAAAAAAACTCCTACGGTACGTCCTGTCTAGGTGATAAATAATTGCACTACATAAGTAACACCAAATCGAGATGGTTCATGTGGCTATTAGCTTTTTCCCAACCCCTGGAGGTCCTTTGTTCGATGCCTAACAAGTGCACTATTTTTTGGATTTTCGATCCGTGCTACCGCACATACTCTCTCTAATGGACCAGCCCAAGGTGGACTCAGAACATGACAGATCTCCGCGATGTATTTTCTAGAAAGATCATCCTACCCTTTATTATGAAGAGGTATGAATATATCTCGCCCATTGAATTGTTCAAAGGGGTTGTACGAAAAAAAAGTGTAATACTAATATAGTTACAAGATTACATGCATGCTTACTCCATACATGGGGGCAAATTAATTTGGAGTGGATCTCTTTCGGGTGTGTCATGTCACGCCCCACTGTGCTTACATGTTCCGGTATGGGGTGGGCACCAGCACAAGCGGGGTCTTGAGGAGGGGGATAAGCTTGCCTTCCTCCTCCATGCTTAGTACGGCCCCCTTTGGGAGCGCCTAGTCAAAACAATACAACAGGTTGGCCAACGTGAACTCCATGGTAGCCGTGCTCATAGACAACGCAGGGCATATCCGCCGCCCCGCGCCAAATGGCGTTAGCTCAAAATGTGCGCCCTTGAAGTCTACTTGCTCTCCTTGAACCTCTCTGGCTTGAACTCCTTCGGATCATCAGGCCAGCTTGCTGGGTCCCTGCCAATGGCCCACGCGTTCACATAGATCCGCGTCTTGGCTGGCACGTCGTAGCCGCCAATCTGGATGTCCCGCATGGCCTCCCTTGGCAGCAACATCATCGCTGGTGGGTGCAGCCGTAGGGTCTCCTTCACCACCATCTTGAGGTACCCCAGCTTGGCAAGGTCATCTGGCTGCACCCTCTCGTTGCTGCCCACCATGGCCCTGATCTCATCTTGCACTTTCTTCAGCAGTGGCGGCTTCCGGATCAGCTCCGCCATCGCCCATAGGATCGTCACCGAGGCCGTGTCCGATCCACCAATGAACGTGCCCTGCATGTATCCATGGTGGTGAGTGACGTCAGTTAGTTGATCTTTTCTTCGTTGATCAGGACAGGATGTAGAAACAAATAATGTAACGTACAAAGATGATGCCCTTGACGTGGTCTCTCGTGATGCTAAGGGTGCAACTGTTGTCCTTCCAAAGGCCGATAAGGCGGTCGACGAGGTCACCATTGTGAGGCTTGACGCGGTGAGGGTCAAGATGCTGCTCAATGATGATCTCGAATATCAAGCTGCTTGAAGATCCTCTCACGGCGAGCGGCGAGGCCGGTGATTCGGTCGACTAGGCGTCTGATGATGTTGGGGAAGTAGTCCTCGGCGGAGAAGCTGGCCTGCGCGTGTGTGGCCTCCTCGAGCACGTGCTCCAAGTTCTTGTGGTGTGGGAACTTGTCGCTGTTGTACATGTCGCCAAACCCCAGCATGCCAATGACGCCGTCAACGAGGCTGAAGATGTGCTCCTTGAGCGGTACCGGCTCTCCGGCCAAGCCGTTCAAGGTGCTCATCAGTTTCTCCACCTGATCATGAATACAACCCATAACTGTATGGTCTTCCTGGATCAACCAGTTACAGTAATTCTATATTAATTAGTAATGGCCGTACCTGATGCTGGCGTGCGTGCCATGCGGCCTTGACGTGGCGCACGCCAAAGAGTTCGACGACGAGGAACTTGCGCATGGTGTGCCAGTAGGCGCCGTACGGCGCGAACCCGACATTGTTGAGGCCGTAGGACAGCCGTTTCATCCCTGGAGACACGGGCCGGGTGCAACAATCCTCATCGTGCGTCTTCATCACCTCCCGCGCTGCATCTGCTGATGACACCACAACGGTCGTCACCGTGCCGAGCTGCAGCTGCATCACCGGCCCATGCCGCCGCGCCAGATCCCTTAAGCTCCGGTGCGGCTGCAAGCCTAGCTGGTGCAGGTTCCCCAAGATCGGCACCTGGGCTGGGCCCGGCGGCAGCCTGAGCCCTTTGTAGCCCCGTCTCCTCGTCAAGAAGATGAGTGCGAGGAGAATGAGGAGGATGAGCTGCCATTGTTGCGGCAGGGAGAGGAGCTCCGAAGCGAGTGAGATGGCCATTTGAGTTTCTTAGCTGGAGGAGGGACGCAGAGTTTCCTTTTATGGCACGTCTCATCATTGCCAAGTTTGATCCGTGGATCCCATTGCCATATCGGGCCTGCTGGCACGACTTGCCAAATTTGATCCGTATCCGTCGTGCTGGCACGGCATGTGGATTATTTGCATCAGTTTAATCACGCGAAAGCGATTGAGCTGCCGGACGCGGACGTGGGCAAACACAGAATCTCTCATTTGGCGATTGTTTTATGCACAAAGTGTGAAAGAGAATCTCTCATTTGGCGCCATGCTTGCAACACGTTATGCTTTCGCCACCCTGTGCATGCAGCGTCCTCTCCCGGTCACGCCTTTGACAAATTATTGGTTTGATTTTAATCAAGTTATGTTTTCCTTTTGTTGTTGTTGTTGTTGGTTCTCAAGGAGGTTGTAATACGGGTCTACGCATCAATATGATACACACAACCATCTTTATTAAAATTGATAAGCCAACGAGGCCACAGTCATCGACAAGTACAGTACATAACACATGCATCTCTTGGTCTACATCGACGGCTTCTCGACCACTGCTTCTAGAAGCTCCTAGGTTTAAATTTTTTTTGGCCTAGAGGCGGGATCGTGTTATGCTCCCGGTGTGCCGCCGGTGGATGCACCAGGAACAAGACTTTGGCACCCCAAGGATCTGAATGTAATTTTATTTTTCCGCATGTGTGTGTTTGTAAGAACCTCTGATAAAAGCTTGTTTCTGCCGCACATAACATCTCTTTCTTCTATACTCCAATTGGTAGGTACACACGTCAGTGTTGCAATTGGTAAGTATTTGTTCAGGTATCACTGTTGCTTCTTTTTTCTTTTTTCTAAGAAAGGGGTTTCTCCCTAATTTCCATTAGTAGAAACCAATACATCACTGGTGTTATATCATATCAGTTCAGATATCACTGTTAGTGCAAGTGTCCATTAAGTACACCGATCGAGATTTAAGGCACATGCTAGACATTTGTTCAGCCATTTATTTTGATGCCTAAAGTTGCTTTTTTTTAGGATGATCTCTAAAGTTGCTGATCGGTTCAACCACGTGGACGCTTTGGTATGTAATATTTGTTTGCTACTATCGTCTAGTTAGGGAGTGGTTCTGAGATCGATGGTCAAGATATATTTTGATATGTAATCACTCTTGCTGCAAGTGGCCATTAGGTACACACAGGTCGGTCGAGATTAAGGCATATGCTAGATGCTTGCGAATGGACTATCATCTATCTATTATATTATTAAAATAGATAAACGCAGCTTTGGTCAGTTAACTCTTGCGAGATGAGCACATTGTACACACTTCTCTTTGGTCTCTTTGGTCCATCTTATGAGCGAACGACTCAATCCACCATTTCTGGCCATTATCCGTGCCGACATGGCCTGCTCAGTCAGCGTAGGGCCCATGCGACGCCCATCATTAGTGTTAATTTGCAGAAAACACCTTGGGAAGACACTGAGCTCATTTTTCGACCTTGACCTTTTGTTTTGAACATAGAGCGGCATGCTGTCGACTGGAACCCCAATGCAAGCCAGCACGGAGTAGAGCCAGGTCCACAACACAGACCGCGAGCTCCCTTGAGAGCTCGTCGGCCTCCATCTCAGAGTCGTTGTCATCAGTCAGGGACCATAAATGTTTGATTCTACACCTCGGAGGGACGGAAGAGGCTGATGTGGAAGGGGGATGGGACGGACTTGCTAGGGTATGCGACGAGCGCGAGTTGCCTCACGAATCGCCCACAAGCGAGAGCGAGAGAGACACTCAAGCGCATTGTTTTAGTTATGTTAGTTAAACAATATTGAGTTATCAAAATATCTATTTATGATGCTCTAAAGAATATATTTTTTGATTCCATGGGAAATCTCGTCTTTCAAATGCGAATAAATACATGCCAATTGTCATTGGATGTGGCATGAACAATGAACCATCTCTGCGGTGATGAAAGCAATGCATTAGATTTGAACAGAATACAAGAGTGAACAGTACATTGTAATTTTCCCGATAAATTAACAATACTATATGAATATCCAACAATGTTCATTAGATATGACTTGTAAAATATTTTAAAATCATAACCATAAAATGAATTGTGGAGGTTAGACCATGTCACAGGAATTGGAATTGGAGGTCAAACCATTGCAGAAATTTGAGCGCCATATCAAAAACTGAGCTTCATGGAAGGCAATGTTTGACCCAACCGAAAACTGAGCTTCATGGAAGGCCATTTTGCTATGAAAATAGTAAGAATGAAGAAAAAAGCTACCAGAGAGCAAATCAGAATCGCCAACCATTGGAGACGTGGGGCCAGCACTGGGTACAATCCAGTTGAAAAAGCCGTAACTGTTGCCAAGTATGCAAACCAGGTGAGCTTCTTAGTTACAAAGATGAAACAGGTTGTGAACTTATCATCCTCCCACTTTCCCATGAGGCATATAAAGGCCACAACAAATGAGGAGCACATTGCTAAGGTGTCAAAGATCAAGAACACTATAAATGTAACCTTTCCAGACATGGTGGGAAGTCCCGCATTTCCAGAATCACTGCTATATCCTCCGGGTAGAGTGAAAGCAGCAGTAAAGGTGATTGTTGCAAGGAGGATTGCCACCAATGATGTGTTGCTTCTGTATTTTTGGGTCATTGACTCTCTCTGTCTCCTTGATTTAATACTCTCCTGTTTCGTGGCTCCCTTGCGAAGATTATACAAGGAGATGTCATCATCACTGGGATCAGCTTTTGACATGAGAACATGCACTTCCTTCTGCAAATGAACATGAGGATTAATATACTGTATGGTTCAATATACTGGATTAGGAAGGTTTTGTAGAACAGCCATAAAGACTAGCTACATGGTTCAATAAACTGGATCATAATTACGTACCCAGTCCAAAGTCTTGTCATCGATTGTGATGCTCGACAATTGCGAAGCCGCTGAATTCCCACGGTTGTCCAGAATTGTTGGGTCTATACCAATATTTTAAATAGCGCGTTACAAAATATAGCGAGGCCCTTCTCTAAATGCTACACAAGTTATAGCGCGCTAATAGCGTGCTATATTTCAAAATAGCGTTTGCAAAAAAATCAAATATATCTAGAAATAAAGTATTTAAGCAACTAATTTTTTCATAGGAGCAAGCAATATATGCATAAGGGCCAAATCCAGCACATAAAAATAGTAAGTCTCAAACATCAACAGCCATAGTTTTAAGAGTCAACATCAACAGCCACCGGGGCAGCCACCTGGGCCTGCTGGTTAGGTCTCGTGGGAGAATCTGATAAAAGGGTTGGTTTTGGCCTGCTGGGCCTGCTGGGCTGTGCTTATTTTAGTTTTGCATGGTCTGCATGTTGTAACATTACAACGTTACAATGTTACAGCGTGTGTAGCGCGCTAATTACGCGATTAGCGCCGTAGCGTCCGATTTTGCCAAAACATCTCCCTTCCAAATATGCTATAACCGCGTTATAACGGCGAAATAGCGTGCTATTTAAAATATTGGTCTATACTCTCATGAGATAATAAAGCAGCAACAAGTCTAGGATCACATTGCTCGACTGCATAATGTAGAGCGGTTCTTCCAACCTTGTCTTGCATGTTAATAAGTTTCCGAAGTTGTCGTGTTTGCAAGATATATTTGACAAACTCCAGATGGCCATTTTTTACAGCTATGTGAAGGCATGTCAAGGTATCACCACTTAATGACCTCTCTCCATTTTTTTTTTGAAAAAAGGGGTGGTTCCCCGGCCTCTGCATCAGAAAGATGCATACGGTATGAAAAATGACGTCGAGTATTAGACTATTAGTAATGATTATATAATAACATAATAGAAAACATGAACTACGCTAGCTCTGGTTTGCTGTACATACGTACTTTTGTAACCATAACTTGTATTCAACAGGTCTCACCTTTATTTCCATTTCTCGCTGCAGCATGAAGAGCATGGCGTTCATACTGTCCAACATCAGAAGAATCATCAACGTCTAGTAGCTTTTCAGAAACATCTACATAATTCCTCATCACGGCGATGAACATGGGTGACTCAGTGTACTTGGTCACAGCTCTCGACAGGGCAGACTCTTCTGCTATCAAATCCAGTGCAAGTTGCTTGTGGCCATTGCGAATAGCATGATGCAGTGCGTTAAATCCATACCTGTCTTGTTGCAAGATTGCTCGACTCAATCGTGGTCTTCTGCAGCATTGCTGCAGTAATTTAGAAGCCAAAGAGGCATGGCCAAGTGAAACAGCAATGACAAGCGGCGTCTCGTTCTCGCAGTTGACCTTTTCAAGGAGAGAACGCTCTAGTGCCAGCGCATACAAGCAGAACTCTTCGTGCCCATGAATGGTGGATATGTGGAGGCAGTTGTTCCCTTGCGGAGTTACTCCAAGAAGAATGCTTGGACTCTTTGTAGCCAACACCTCAATGTCCCAGAAAACACCAAAGGTGGCTGCTTTCAGGATCCGTTCGTCCATCAATGATTGTCCTCCAGTTGCATCAGTTGTCGGTGTATTGGCAGCCATCTATCTCTGCTTGAGCTAGGTTTACTGCACAAAAGAAGAAAGAAAAGGAACAAAAACATAAATATAATAAGGTGGTCTGCTATATGCTGGATAGTAGCGTGTATATTACTCCCTCGTTCCTTATTAGTTGTCGCTGATTTAGTAAATATATCAGCAAATATAATAAAGGTGGTTTGTGAACATGATAACTACGCATCAGACTTTATGCAGCAGATTAACACATGTACATTGACGAAGAGAAATTCCTCAAATTAGTGTACAATATACTGAATGTTTACAAATTAATTTTATTTTTAAAAATCAAAAGGAAACAAATTTGTAAAATACGCAACTATTTCCCATGGAAAATCCAATTACACACTACTTCAACTTAGCAGTTTAAATATTTTGTATTTATATTAATAATCGACTTTTAGAAATTTGACCAAACGCTTTATAGGAACTAATCTATTTTACGGGTAGATGTGTAATAAGTTTGATTGGATTAATAAGTTTGATTGGATTCTCTTGGAGTGCTTGGGACAAAAGGTTGCAATTTTTAGTGAAACCCTATTATTACTTCAAAGAACAGTAATGAGAGTGATGCACATATTAAGAAAAGTTATCAATACTAATAGTTAACAAAATTGTTTTAGATTGTACGTTCAGTTGATAGTAGTATATTTTTTCAAAAGAAAATACTATTTACATGTTGCGCGCGTGTGTGTGGCCCAATATGTGATAATTTCGTAAAAAAAAAAATCAAGCTGGCCGATGAAGGAAACGATGGAGAGACGACGGTTGTGGCAAAGAAAAGATAGGAGGCTATATAATTAAGCTGAGGTGAAATAGTAGATACACACCTCGCACAATATCAATAGCAGAGAAGGTGCGTGCGTAGTCGCAAGATGAAGGTATGTGGCAGCCCGCTCGATGATGTTTTCCATGGAGATGCCAACAACTTTAAAAGGAATTGCAAGTCTACTGTCAACGCACAAGTCGTGACTGGAGCTAGAGTCCAGGTCCTAGTCTTTGCTGTGTCGTGTTGTTATACCAAGTTGTGGCAAGGATTGTCTTGATTCATTCTTTTCTGAGAGGGTTTCTTTGTTGTTTTAAAGAAAAAAACAAGGATTATCATCTTGTTGTGAGGCTCTAAGTTGGGCAGCCCAGATTTCCTCCTACTAGTCTTTGCTCCACACACTGACTCGTTTCGCACAGATGTTCACACTGGTCACATCGTTTCTACTACCTGTATTGATTCTGACAAAAACATCTCTATTCCGCGTCTGCAGGACTAATTCCAACTAATTTTCTAGTTAACCTGAACAAATATATTTTTTGGAAGCAGGATCAGCCCCTGGCGTCTGCATCCTTGCATCCTAATGATGCACAAAACCATAATTATGTTAATGGAGCAAGTACGAGTACGGTTAGCAAAATTCAGTACATATCAAACAATCGACCGAGAAAAAAAATGCCACAGCTGATGTAAAACAGGCAAACATGACTATGCACAAAGGCCTGTTGCTGGACCACCATTCAAAACCGTTTGTATGATTCCCATGCAACCGTCCCATATGCCCTATGCTCCCGCACTTCCACTGCTTGCAGTATATAAGGACCACATACCGATCCATTCCGTAGCCTTGAAAATGACCTTCCAGAAAATTGGTATTGTCATGAGTGCAGCCATTCAGTGCCCAGACTCATCTGCATCCGGACAGGAAAAATTCAAAAAAACTACTAGAAAAATAAAAAAAATCCACTTTTTTCCCATGGTAGACAATTTATTTCGTGAGGTTCGCTCCAAATATTAGCTCAGTTGGACATCTGAGTAGCTCTCAGCAAAAAAGACAAATCGGGACAAAACAGTACATGAACAGTAAACTGTTTTACAAACCCCGAATTTGTCTTTTTTGCCGAGAATTTCTTAGTTGTCCAAATAATTTGAAAATTGGGGCCGGCCTCACGCATCAAATTGTCTACCATGGGAAAAAATTGGAATTTTTTGAATTTTTCTAGTATTTATTTTAATTTTTTTATTCTACACGGGTGCAGATGAGCCATGGCTCAGAAAAGGATTTTCGTATTGTCATCTTCTATCTATCTATCTATTATCTTCTATTTTCTATCTATTATATACTACTCCCTCCGTCCGGAAATACTTGTCATCAAAATGAATAAAAGAGGATATATCTAGATGTATTTTAGTTCTAGATACACTCCTTTTTGTCCATTTTGATGACAAGTATTTTCAGACGGAGGGAGTAAAACAGATGAATAGGCTAAAACTTCCCACAAGATTAAGAAAGATCTGATCATTGATTTGTTAGACTTCAGTTTGTTGCCGTTAAATTTAAGTACACGAAAATTACCCACTTTGCCATTAAAAAACCGCATCCATTACATACACCATTTTGCATTCTTAGAATTATTAGTTTAAAAATATTACCCACCGCTTGCCGTGCATTAGCATGTCCTGACCTAAATTTTCACCTCATCCTCTCCCGTGTAGATAGCAAGTCAATGGCGGCTGCCATCATCATTCTCCGATTTGAATCTAGTCAGCCGCCTGCTTCCGTCTCCCCTCCTAATTTTTCCGTCAGTAACCTCTTGACGTTTTCCATGGTTGCATGCAATCAGCCCTTAATGCCTCACACCACCGCCAAACTCACATCTCCATGTCTGTTCCGTTTCCTTAACGATGCCCGTAGTGAGAGTATCATGCATAGACAATTTTAATGATGTGACATAGAATTAAATGACTATGTGTCTTGCTTGGCAATAATTGAAGTCATTTATAAGATACTAATATATGATAATATGCATCACGGGGTAGTATCACCACTAATACCATACTCCCTTTGGCCCTTCTTACTCCGCGTATAAGACTTATTTGAAGTCAAACTTTGTCGACCTTGACCAAATTTATATATATGATAAAAATATCAACATCCACAATATTAAAGTTATACAATATGCAATTTATATTCCTGACACATCTAAAGATATTGATTTTGTATTGTGAATATTGATATCTTTTCCTATAAATTTGGTCAAACTTTAAGAAATTTGACCTTATACAAATCTTATATGGGCAGTGCTACGCGTCAGCTGGCGGATCTTTTAAAAAGATCCGCCGCCTCATGAGCCGTTCGATTGTAAAACGCAAGCCGTACGTTATTCTTCTCTAATTTCCTGTAACAATGCTCTTGTTGCGGAATCTCTTCTTCTCTAACTTTCAGCAGCAAGAGCCTTGTTACAAAAATCTCTTCTCTAATTTTCTGCAACAAGGCCTCTGTTGCAAAATATTCTCTTCTTTAATTTACTGCAATAAGACCCCTATTGCAAATCTTTTTCTTCTCTATTTTTCTGCAACAAGACCCTTGATGCAAAACGTCTTCTCTTATTTTTCTGTAACAAGACTCTCGTTGCAAAACCTTCATTGCAATAGGATCCAACATCTCTAGCTTCTTCTATGTATTCCTGCAACAAGACTGTTGTTGTGAAAACTTGCAAGAACACCTACGACTGCAATGGAGAGAGCACCCCGTGGTCTCTGCATCACCCCATTTTTTGTTGCGGTATGCCTTTTTGAAGCAGGTCCTCAGTTGCGAGAACTGTAGTACCGAGCGCTCTGCATGGTCAGATGAGATTCAACGCATGGATAGAAGAGATAAAAATATGCTGCCATTTCGTTAGAGATAGGGATGGAGGAAAGAAGCTCTGCGCTGGTCCATCAAGACGTGTCAAGTGTGGAATGTGGTGGATGTGAGAGGAAAGATCGGTCGGTTGACCACTAGCTTTTTCCATCTTATATTCAGAGTAAAAAGGACAGGAGAAAGTATGTATGCTACTAACCACTACGAGCACTGCGGCGGCGGCTAAGTTACGTGCGTTCCTCAGGGGATGGGGAGCTAACCATGGTAGTGACTCTAAAAAGGAGCGCGCCAGGCTTACGGAGGAGATTGCGTCACTAGACTTAGCGGCGGACGTGAGATCTTTCTCTGAGCAGGAATGGGCGCATAGGTATGCTCTAGAAGACCAAGTACTTAGTATCTTGAGAGCAGAAGAGGAGTATGGGCGACGCAGGGGCGGAGTTAAATGGGTGACTAAAGGGGATGCAAACATGGGATACTTCCACGCGTTTGCTAATGGGAGAAAACGCAAGAGTTCTATCCTGCGTCTTAACCATGATGATAGGATTTTGGTCACTCGGGCGGAGATTAGCAGCCATATTTATGATTTCTTCATCGTCCTATTGGGGACGGCCGAGGAGAAAAAACTTAGCCTTGGGAGGATCTGTGGGATCCTTCAGAAAGGGTGAATCCGGACGAAAACGCAGGTTTGGCCCTCTCCTTCCTCCCGGAGGAAATTGACAGGGCGTTAGCTTCAATGAAAACGGGCACTGCACCTGGGCCCGACGGGTGGCCAGTGGAGTTCTTTAAGCGTTTTTGGCCGTGCTTTAAGCATGTTTTCCATGCAATAGTCAATGGCTTCACGCTCGGGCAAGTGGACCTAGCCAGACTAAATTACGGGGCGATTAGCCTTATCCCCAAAGTAAAGGGCGCTGATAACATCAAGTTGTTTAGGCCGATTACGCTCATCAATGTCCCGTTCAAGTTATGTGCCAAAGCATACGCCTCGAGGCTTGCTCCTATTGCTCAAAGGGTGGTAAGTAGGAGCCAGACTGGGTTCCTCAAAGGGAGAAATATTTTGGAGGGCCCGATTGGGCAGAAATTGTGCATGAGCTGAAACGTACAAAAGGGATGGGACCTGCTTCGTCTAAATATTTCCCGGATGGGAATGTGTTTAACGCCAAGACCTCGGGTTCACTGTTCTGGAATGGGATTCAGGCGGTTAGACCGGCTTTTACGCTTGGTGCGAGGTTTGACATGAGAAATGGCATGTCCACGCGGTTCTGGCTTGACATGTGGATGTGTGGCAGGCCTCTCTGGCAGGAATTCCCGCAGCTGTATAACGTGGCCTCGGACACGAATGTTTTGGTGGGAGAGGCCCTGCGCTCTGCGCCCCCTGCGATCCATTTTATGAGGCCATTGAGTACGGCTGAGCTGGCGAGTTGGGACTCGCTGCAGGCTCAAATTGGATCGATTGTCCTGAGTCAGGAAGCTGACAAAGTGTCATGGGACTTGTCGGCGTCTCGTAAGTTCTCGGTTAAGTCCTTATACAGCAAGTTGACTGAGGGTACCGCCTTAGATATACCTAGGGGGCTATGGAAGGCTAGGATTCCGCTAAAGATTAAAATATTTCTTTGGCAAATGTTTCATAACAGACTCCCGACAGCAGATAACGTGGCCAAGCATAACGGTCCTTCGGACGGGTCCTGTGTGGTGTGTGAATCGCTAGAGGATGCGAATCATGCACTTTTTCATTGCGCACTTGCACGTTTTGCCTGGAGTGCGGTGCGCGAGGTGTTCCAACAAAACTGGAACCCGCGATGGGGGGCTGAGTTGTTGGTAATACAATCGCAGAGGGGTGCCAAGGCCAGGGTCTTGTGGAGTTGCTTGGGAGCATTACTTTGGTTCTTATGGACAGTGAGAAACAAAATGACTATCGAGCACAAGTTCCCGGCTAACCCGACTGGTGTTATTTTCAAATGCCATCTTTTTCTACAGACCTGGACTCCGCTGGTGAAACAAGGTGATGCTGACCTCATGAGGAGCACGATAGAGAAGATTGCCAGTAGCATCCCGAGACTGCGTCAATCTTCTTGAACTTCATTGGGAGACAAACTTTACTTTTGGATGATTTGAGAGTTGGCTAGATGGTTGGTAGGGGCCTGCCTTTTGGACTTTGGTCTGTAATATGCGTGGCCGATGTGGCCTGTTGAGACTTTCGAATATGTGGTGTGTGTTTGCGTTGTGGAACTCGGTGTTGCTGCCTTCGTGGCTTTATTAATTTAAAGTCGGACGCGTCTAGCGTCTTTGTTCCAAAAAAAACCACTACGGGCAACCTGAACGCTACCCGATCCTCTACCGCTCGCCGTGGAGCATCTCGCTTATCTACATCCTTTATCTCGGCCTCACTCTAACTGAAGGTGCGAGCTATGCTGACAGAATAAAGTAAGAACACAGACTGGAGCAGAACGATTGGCATTGTCACTTCATTCATTATCTCAAACATCTTCGGGTGGATTTACCTGGTGGCATTGATTCAGGTCGTGGTGGATGGTGCACAGAGCTGCCCCGCCCCCCGCGTCGCCCCCGCTCGGGCGATTCGGGCGGGATCTAAAACCCTAGCCGCCGGGGGTCCCCATCCGTCCTTCCCTCCCTCCACCGCCGCCGAAGGACGCCACCGGTTATAGCCCGGGGCTGATGGCGGTGGCGGGGGTCTTCCCTCTTGCCTGCGTCGTGCGGGCGGTGCGGAGCCCCGCGGCGTGGGTGGCTCGGCTGATCTGGCCTGGCGGCACGGCGGGCCTGCCTTCAGGCGGCGGCTGCCTCGGCCAAGCGCGGCGATGGTGGGGTGCGGCAGCCGGCCCTGCCTCGGGCTGCGTGGCGGCGTTCGGCGGCGGCGGCCGGGTCTGCGGCGACACATCATCTGACCTTGGATCGGCGGTGGCGGCATGGATGGCCTGGTGGTTGGGTCGGCACCATGAGGGTTGTGCCCTCCGGACAGATCTGATCTGGCCGGTGCGGCCTGCTTCATGTGCGGCGGCTCAGATCGGCGGCGACCCGTGCACACAATACGTGATGGAGGTTATTCGAGCGGATCCGGATGAAAACCTTGTGCTCGGCTTGATGCCAAGACCGGCGTTGGTGGCACCCTGAGGTGTCATTACCTTCTTGAAGGCATCGCTGTGGAGAAGCTCTAGACCTCTATCCGCTACCTCCGGGGGAAACCCTAGATCAGTTGATCGGATGACGGCGGCGCGTTGGTGTCATTTCCTCCTTGGGGGCGTCATTCTTGGAGGCGTACACGGGATCGAGGGACCAGCGGGCGCCTTTTTTGGTGGAGCGGTACTTCATCCTTCACATTGATGACGGCGGATCTCGGCGGCGTGGTGCAGTGGAGACTCGGCGCCCGATGCGCGGTGGACTCGCGCAGGTGGAGGTAGTTGTTTGGCGTCAAGGTGGCGTCGATCGCGGAGTGGCCTGACAAGGTAGAAGCCTCAATATCTGCTCTGAAGACGGATCTGTGGAAGATGGCGGCGACGACACATGTGAGTGCGTCAGACCAGTTTATGCCACAGACCCGGTATGTGGCTCGGTTGGGGCTTCTGACTTTTCATGATAGGCTTAGGTGAGTAGACCGGGTATGTCGCCCAGATAGCACCCCTTCGACTAGGAACTCAAAGAGCAACCTAGAAACAGAGATACAAAACCCCAGGTACTAAAACTACAGTTTTTAAAGGGATCATGAGGTCTATGACACAACGCAGACAAAACGGAGCCACGAAACATTCAGGAAATACAATATTCAACATTGACACGCCTGTGGAAGCTTCAGCCTTCTATTCTTCCAGTCCCAGCTCTCCACCCATGCGGCACCCTAAAGACATATTGGTGTGATGTACTCTATTCAATTGTCAACTTTGTGTTATGGTGAAGGATTTCTATGCCTTTTAGATGTAACATGTACAGCTATTGCAATTTCAGTTGGAGCCTTCTGTGCACTGCATATGCACTTGCTACCGATGCAGATGTGGTGCTGCAGGATTATAGTTTCTTCTGTTTTGGCTCCAAGTTATATATGCACATAAGAACAGAAGTAGCTCTTCAATATGTTATTCTGAAATATGGTCATAAACGGTTGCTATAATTTTACTGCATGATTATTTCTCAGAATATTATGTTCGAAACAAAAGTAGCTCTTCTGTGTTACACTTGTCGCAGTTTTGAACTAAAGGTTGAATTTTGGATTGAAGGGGTACTAAAAACTGATCGCCACCGTTATGACTATTGAAGTGACTTATAAGGGAGAGATTCCTTCCTCCTTTCAGTCCGGCCTTTTGAGATGGAGTGGGCTCTCCGCTGAATGTTAGCCCATGTGCGCAAAGACGTATAGAACGTGGGCAGAGTGTGGGCTAGGCCGAGTTGGACGCTATCATCTGGTATCAGAGCCAACATCGCTATGCCTTTCCGAGGGGCTTCTCAGGAGGGATGGGATGTTAGGGCTACTGTAGGCTGGTGAGGCTTGCTCGGTTTAGTCCCACCTCACTTACGGGAGAAGGCCTTGATTAGCTTATAAGGGAGAGATTCCTTCGTCCTTTCAGTCCGAACTTTGGAATGAAGTGGGCTCTCCGCTAAATGTTGGTCCATGTGCATATAAAGTTTCAGAACGTGGGCAGAGTGTGGGCTAGGTCGAGTTTGACGCTAACATACTTCCTAGCAATGCATTGCACGAGGTAGTGCAGCCCAAACAGAAGTAGTAAAAGAAAAAGCACCGGAAGTAAAAAGGCAGTGGGTGGCCGATGGGGACTATGAACGCGCAAGGGGCAGCGGTGGAACGCTTCGCACAAGACGACAAGAGCGAATCACGATGGGAAATTTAGGGACTCAGGAAAATTCAAATTATTTCAATTAATTGGTAACGTATTGAGATGAAAATGATCCACTAAAAAAAAGGGGGAAAATTTTAGTTCAATTAAGGTGCGTTCGCCCACCAAATAGGCCCATATGGCCATATCTCTTTCCTCATCATCAACAAAATAAAATAAAAGCGGGATCAATAACTCCCGAACGTCTGATTTTTAAGGATTCCCGCCGAACGCGTTGATTATCGTCCGATTTGCTGCACAGATCTTAATGCGTCCTGGTGTGCCACGTGAGATTGCCAGGGCGTTCGGCGTTTTCCCACCCCATCGCGAACGATCCCAGCTCCCTTATCCTGTCTATCCCCACTCACTTCCAACGCCGACCGCCCACCTCCCCGCGCGGGATTCTTCTCCCCCGGCGGCGTGTTCACCCCCCGCGCTCCACCGTGCAGCGCTGCTCGTCCCTCTGATGTCTCCATCAGCTCCCCTCCTCTGGTCGCGGCAATCGGCGCCCAACCTCTTTCGCCGCCTTACGTGGCTCCCTCCTCTTCCACCGCTTGAGGAGGAGTGCGTCCAGAACGGCCGTTCGAGGAGGACAAGTGGAGCCGAGCTCGCGCGTCGCGGCTTCGATGGAGGCGACCAGCGAGGCTGGACTTCGGGGATGGGGGAGGAGGCGGAGGAGGCCGCTGGGCTATGCTACGATCGATGCCCGCGACATGTATCCCGGCGGGAGCTCGAGGTGGTCGCGGCGGTGAGGAGGTGTGACGGTGGAGCTGTGGGTGCTGATGATGACCTACCGTAAGGGATGTCGCGGGTGGTGGTGATCGACGATGTGGCGGCACGAGCGTCTCCTGGCTGCGCCGTGGACGGCGGACTCTAGCGCCGTAGGCAGCGGAGGTGCGGAGCTACGTGTCATGGCGTCCTACCCTTCGGCGGCGCCATCCCCGTGGGCGGCGCAGGCGCGGAACTCGGCCTCCGGTAAGTCCTGTTTTCTTCTGAATTTTTGTCTGAATTCAGGGGGTGTGCGATGTAGTTGCTCTGGACAGAGGGGGAGAGGTGGCTTGGGGAGGGATTGGGCGACGACAGCAATTTCACTGGTGTTGGTGTGCCGTCCAGGGGAGCGTACACAACGGCCGCGGGCGGTGTAGACTTAAGCGCCGCTGCTGCCCATCGCGGTGGACCGGGAGGAAGCGTTGGAAGCCGTCGGTGCTCAGTGCAGCAGCCATCAGCGACAACACAAGTACACAACTGCAGTGGGGCGGCGCTCTCCTTCCGGCGGTGTGCCGGATTTGCCCACAAGTTCGGCCGTCGCGAACATCGGCGAAGCCCATCGTGGTTCGGTTGGGCCTCCTCTCGCGGGTCCTCGACCCGTCCCCTCTCGATGCAGGTCCCAGAATGCCTCCACTTTCCTCCAGCTATATCGGTGTGGTCTTCTTCTTTATGATTAATTGAGCATCTGTACAAATGATCTGGTGCTGTTCATACAGAGTATATGTGCTCTGATTGAGATTAGAGATGATGGCAATCGTTATACATTATTGATGGCAATTCTTTAACTTATATGTCTATTTTTAGATTTGAATCAATCCACCCTGGTAAGACACAAAAAACAGAGGTACATCATGTGGCAATTGTTTGTGCTGTTAGCCACCCTTTTGTTGAATTTTGCCATGGCAAGTTCACATTTAGTCACATTTGCAAATTTGTCACATTGCCAAATTATGAACGTCCAACCTTTTGTTACATTGCAGTCTAGGTAACAATAACTAGTAGTATTTGCTCTTCTTTGTTTCTAGCCACTCAAGATGGCGCCTCAATAGGTTCGAGAAATTGTACCTCTAAGCAAACGAATGCCTCCTCATTTTTGAAACTGTAGAATGAAATGGGACCATGATGCTTCACCATGTTCTCCTTCTGCTTCCATTTATTGTGGTTTTATTGCTGCTGGTCCATGATATCATGGTGAGAAAAAAAATCGATTTTTACGATTTTTGCCATGTGATCAGATATGAAACTTGCCATGCTATGAACGAGGTCCATAAAGTTGCCTTTGTGACTAGTACCCCAAAAAATTCATACCACCATGATATGTACATTTGCCATCACTTTTAGATTACAAACTTTGTCTAAACTTGCCATGTATCTGTACACAACAAAATTGATCATCAACAGTTTACCTTTTTTAAGAACAAGGCTACTTTTAGTTTGTAGAATGGCAATTTTTTAGTATATTGGCATGGCAAAATTTCCGTTTCTATTTTTCCCATGGCAGATTTAACTTTCTTGACATGGCAAATTTACATAAATCGCCATGGCAAATTTTAACTTTTATTGCCATGGCAATTTATACTTTATATTTTTTTGATGGATTTTTTTTTTGCCATAGCAAATTCACCTTCATTGACATGGCAATTTTCTGGAATTTGTGTTAGCTAGAACATGGCAGCTTGTTTGATTTTTGTGTTTTTGCATTGTTTCGGCAATCAGAATTTGGAAAACAACCTTGTTCTACAACATGGAAAGAGCGTATGTCAGTAGCTTTCCAATCAGCTCATGTTTCTTGTGCTTCTATGCATGGCAGCAGCTTGTTCAACCAAACAAGTAGGCTGCGCTCCATATACTTGCATGCATCCGCATTCTTTTATAGATACCATCTGCATTTACTAAATAGTTTCACCATGGAAAAAATAGTGTAAATTTTGCCATGGCAAAATAGAGTAAACTTTGCCATGTCAAATTAAACTAAAATTTGCCATGTGAATAAAAGTATCTTTTTGCCATGGAAAAAACATAGTAAATTTTTCCACGGCAAATTAAACTAAAATTTGCCATGTGAATAAAAGTAATTTTTTTTGCCATGTAATGTAATATGGCAAAAATAGGGCAATTTTTGTCATGGCAAATTAAACTAAAAGTTGCCATGTGAATAAAATTATTTTTTGCCATGGCAAGTTAAACTAAAACTTGCCATGTGAATAAAAGTATTTTTACCATGGAAAAAAAGAGTAAATTTTGCCATGGCAAATTAAACTAAAACTTGCCATGTGAAGGAGGGGTTCGGGCTGTAGCGTTTTTTGGCCTGCTTTCTATTACCTGCAGGTGGCTCGTGAAGGAGGGGTTCGGGCTGTAGCGTTTCTGCACCGAACGATTCTGTTCGGTAGAGTGCGCTCCCAGATCGAACGTTTCGTTCGGTCTGGGGCCTGCCCAGGCCGAACGTTCGGTCCTTATCGAGGTCCTATTTTTAACTTTACTCTCCAAAGATTACTTACCCCTTGATTTTGTCTGTATTATTAGAATGGACTTCAGGATCCAACTTTTTTGAAAAGTACCAAGTATGCATACTGTAACGGTGGTCATGGTCATGCTCTGTTGTATCAGGTGCCATGGACTGCTAGTACAAGTAAGTCCCTTTGCATCAAATTTTTTTTCGAAAAGGAGGAATACCCCCGGCCTCTGCATCTGGACGATGCATACGGCCACTTTATTGATTATAACACAAGACCTTACAAAGTCGTACGACAGTAAGACCAAAGCCACCATCTTCGCAACCTCTGTCGCTACTCCTATCTACCTGATGAAGGGGCGCTGATGGTCTGGGCCTAATACCAAACAGACCTCGCAGCCAAACCTAACATCTGAGACCTGAGGTCCCAACCAGGACTCCTTCCGGGTATGGGCACCCACCAGTCCGGCGTGCTCTTCAACCAGGCCCCCTGCCGGGCATGAGGCCGCCGCAACCACGTACCATCAATCCATCTTCAGAGTTGTACTGTTGCATGAACCGTGCCAGGCCTCTCTGCCATCGACGCCACCACGACGCCAGACAGCGCCACCATCCTGCGCTCGTCCATCATCACACGCCCACCGGCGATACCCCTACTGCTCCATGCCGCCGAGACTCGCCGTTGTCGACGTACCAGATGCCACGCCGCTCCTCCGACGCGAACACGAAAAACAGGAAACGCCCTCAAGATACAAGGGGCACTCTGCACAACCTGAAAGCCGCCGCGAGCAGCTGCAGAAATCCAGCCGGCAGCCAAAGCCCCCACCTTCATGAGCCCACACCCGAATCCTAGCTCCCCAGGCAACGCCTCCAAGGAGGGGATGACGCCCATGGCGCCACCGCTGCCCAATCCAGACCGGATTTTGGGTTTTCACCCGGGAGAGGACCGGAGGTGACAAGAATAAGGACCACGACACCGCCTTCAGGAAGGATGCGTCGCCCGAAGCCGACGCCACTGTCGAGCCGAACCAGGCGGCCTAGGGTTTCCCCCGGTCCCAATCTGCACCACCATCCCCAGAAGCACCGGAACCAGCAGCATCCACCGGCCACAAGCGCAAAGGGGAAGGAGCGGGAAGGATGGAGTAGCATGCCTCCAGATCTGGCGAGGACGAAGGCCCCCGAACTGCCGCCGCCAAGCGCCGACTCCCCACCACCCGAGCGGGCGAGGACGTCGGGCAGAGTCCCCGCGCACACCGTCCAAAGCGCGAACGGCGGCGCCGAACCAGCAGGGGCTGCCGCCCCGTGGATCCAGATCTTCGCGAAGGGACGATGAAGGCCTCGCCGCCACCTTCCTCGGCAGCCGCGCGACGCATCGGCGGCTCCTCTAGTGGCGACGAGGAGGAGAAGAAGGGGGAGGGGGACCGCCGGCGGCGGCTAGGATTAGCCGCCCGTGTCGCAAATTTCTTTGGGTGGAGTACTAATTATTTGCATAGGTCTTAAAAATGGGGGAGAATTTCACTTCCCCGGCCTCTGCACCAACTAGGGATGCATACAGCTATTTTAGTATGAGTACCAAGATAAACATGGTCCTCAGATTTTTTAAAAAAAATGAGTATCAAGATATTTTTTGATGAGTGATTTCACCACACAGCAAACTTAATTCTCAATAAATGGAGGAATAAATAGGAACCTAAATTCGCCTCCTTAAGGATTCAAACCCAGGTGTTGGGTTTGTACATCCACTCCCCCAAGCAGTTGAGCTAGGCTCACTCCCTTTGCATCAAATGAACTTGGAATTACTATCAGAAGGTCTCCTTTGGGCAGCACAATAGCCCAGCATGATTCCATTCAATTCAGCCCAGCAAGATTCCATTGAATTTGTCTCTTTTTCCGTTGGCCAGCCGGTCACAACTCTACTCTTTTTCGTCTTCCTCCACAAGAAGCAGTGCAAGACATCATACCACAGAAAAGTAACATGTTTCTGCCAATTGAATGTGTCAAACGACAACACATCCACGGAGCTACACAATTTTTCTGTCTACTACAGATAAGGGATCATGTACTGTCCATAATCTCAAACCATTACAAATCTCTCTCTCTCAAGAAAAAAAAAACAGTTCGTAACATGATGCACCATCCATAGCACTAACAAAAGATACAAGTTAACACGCCTCTTGACATACATACACATCCTTAGCACTAGCAAGAGGCCAGGGCAGTGCTTGGGCATGCGTACGATACTACAAGTGACCTTTGATGCTGATTTCCCCACCTGGGATGACAATCGGTAGCAGCACCTTCACCAACATGCTGACTCTCAGATGATCTTTGCTACAATACACTACAGTCCTCTTGATGCTAGGATAGCCACCTGACGAAGATTCCTCCTTGGGTCACGGATCATGCTAAGCAGCCTTACATATGATAAAGGGCGATTTTATTATCTCAAAATGTAGCATTAAGTGGATACAAAGCATTATGAGTAACACCCGGCCTCTGCATAACTAGGATGCACACAGCCAAATCCGAAAGTCCGACAAAAAAATCATCAAATAAAAAACGACAAATCGGCAACAGTAGAGTCCTATAGACCGACACTATGCCTATGTCGAAGTAGGTGGTGGGTCGATCCGAAGGTTATGCTGCCATCCATGTAAGGAAAAACCTTCATAGCCACCTGCTCCAATCGCGTACAGACCGCCTTGAACAGCGGTTGGTACTCCGGTCAACCTTACATGCTCCACGCTGCTCCTGCATTCGGCGCGCCAGAATGCAGCAGTGTAACATTAGTTAGTTCAACATTCCATGGAAAGGAAACCCGTAGCATATCTGAAAGCAGCTGTACCATTTTGAGCTTAAAGGTCATCCTTCACCTTAGGCAAGCGCCAAAGGATGAAAAGTAGCGGAGCGAAGCTGGAAGCCATGCACCATTCGCTCAACATAAGGCTTGTGAGGTTCCTGAACACTGGGCATGTTTGCAAACCCTTCTCGAGCATGGGCTTCTATGTTCATCAAAGATGAAATTTGACAGAGCTAGTTAAAACAGTAGTACGACGTACAAGAGGGGAAGATAGCTGGTTAAACAATAAAGTAGATGGGGGCTTGCATTGATATCAAGAGCCAGCTAATACTGCAAAATCTAGCAACGCAATCAATAGTATTCAGCTAAACTAACATGCCACAAAAACGTGGATAGAGAACAACCCAATCTATCGTACCTCGGGTAATGGTGCATCCAACTCCAAGGCTGTAACATCTGAAAGGCCATCGAGCATACCATGATTCTATCTTTTGTCATGATTGCCATGGCGGACACGAGATCTTAGACCTAGTGAGTTTGTGACTAGAGAATACAGAGAACTGCTTTCTATAACATGCCCTTCAGAACAACGAAATGTTTTGTCGAGGATAGACAGATGGTTTAGGTTTAGAGCACAAATCTGTAGATCTCCGTTGAAACGGCAGCAGGACATGCATATTATCTTGAGTCACCTCGATGAGATGTTCAGCATGGGCGAGATTTCCCAGGCATCGCAATTCTCAAGCTCTAGATGTTCAAGCACAGGGAAGGCAAAATTCAGCAGCCTAAAGGATGCGTGAGTTAAAAGCGACTGTTTGGTGCCTCATTCTTTTAATGTGCTGAGAAGGAATCATCGATCTATGATCAAATATTACTTCTTCCGTGAAGGGAGCACGAACATGAAGGGATACACAAGTTTCCAGGGGGAGAAGTAAACCAGACATGCCGTCCCACAGCTAGCGAGGACGCCATCCTAGCAAGTCTATGTGCCTCTCCATTGCTATTGCGCTGTTCAAACATGAAAGTGCATGACACAAACGGAGCCCTTCGCTTCTTGATCTCTTGGATTATCATGCAACATGTCCACCCATATTCTTTGTAGCTCAGAGTTCCGGAACAACTCCAAACTTTAAGATCGCGGGCTAACCCATTTCGCGGCTAGCTCATGCAAACGCTACAGCCGCTATAGCGGGAGATAGCGGCCACTAACCCAGTTCACGGGAACAGTAACATGTGCATGTACACGTGCATATTTATCTCAAAAATAGGGGATTTTCAGCAGAAAACAGAGGATTTTCTGAAGCAGAGGAAGCAGAGAGCAGAAGTTGATGGTCAGAGCTAGCTCTTGTTCTTGATCTTCATCTTCAGCTTGTTCTTCATCAACATTTGGCACCACCTGAACCTGAACCGATATACTTGAACCTACAAGTTTGCAATGCAACCCAAGAGCCTGTCGTGCTGCTCTTGTTTTCCAATGTCTTTTCCAGCTTGCTTCGTGACTGTGTACATTGAAGTTACCCGAGTCATCATTTAACCATGCTTCACGCTGACCCTTGGTTTTGACGTAATGCCATGCCCGGCAATCCCGGCTATTTATACATGGCCAATGGAATATGCTTGATCACCTCGGAGTCCATCGGTAACAAGTGCACATTCAGAGCTGCATGCATGACACTGAGAAAATGAAATCTCAAACTTTCTCGGGACACCTCTTTCTCGATTGTCCGCTGGCCAAACTATTATAGCGCTCAGTTCATATGGCCTTTAGTATCACCCCTCCAAATAGTATTCATACGTTATTTGGGACGTGGCTAAATGAAGTAGAGACAAATATTGCGAGACATATTGAGATAGGAGCGTGTGCATTACTTGGGCTATATGGAATTGTAGAAATGACATGGTTTTTAACAGACAAACTTGTATAAATTTCTGCATGTAATCTACATGGCCACTGTTTGGATCCATATGTGGTCGTTACTCACTTCTGCGGAAGACAGGGAGCCTTTGGTTACTGGGTCTGTCCGAAGGAAGATGGTAATTTGGGATATCTACAACCGATTTGGATGACGGTCCAATAATAGGATATGTGTTTAGTCATCTTGTTCTATTTTCGCCGGTTGTGGCATATTATATTTGTTTATTTTTCTTCGGCTCTGAGCGAGCTTGTTCTGGATCACAGATTTTTTGATCACTTTGCTTAATAAAGGGGCTACATGCATTACTCTGATGGAGAGGTCAGGGGCAATCCTCCTTTTCTAAGAAAAATTGTCCGTCCAAATATTTGTGTCTCTATCCCCTTTTCTTCGGAGAGAGCACGCCAAACATGAGAAACAATTAACTGGTTCCAATTGGGTCAATAGCTCCTGTGCGACGTTTTTGAGGTGAATTGGCAAGAGTGCGACGTTGTTTGAGCAAATGGCTGTGGTGCGACAATTTTGAGCAGGCAAATAGCCCACGCACGACATGGCTGTTAAATGTGGTTAAATTGGTCGTCAACCAAGCCCGCCCGTTTATGTTAGGACATGTGGGTCCAACTTAATTGTTCCTCAAAACAGCTGACCGTACCCTGCCGCCCGACCGTGTCGGGCCCGCCACTCTGCCCCCCTTCTTCTTCGGTGGCGGCGGATCTTGCGTTCTCGGTGGCGGCGGCGGAGCCCTCGTTCTCAACAGCGGCGGAGCCTTCGTCCTCAGAAAATGGTGAGTGAATTCAAACCCTAGTCGCCCTCCCGTTCCTCTCTCCGGCCCGTAGATCTCAGCTCGTTTCCTCTGTTTTCGCTTGCGGAATCGATAGGTTGTGAGGGGGGCCCGTGGGCAGAGATGGAGCCGCCAGATTCAACTTCGAATAGGTAATGCGCCTCTCTCCGATCCAATTTTGCATGCAATTAGGGGGTGGCCTCGTCTGCTTTTTCTCACGGGCTCACACTGTCTGCCACTGACAGAGGGGATGCTGCCGCTCGGACCTTCGAATTGACAGTCAATTTCTTTCCATCAAAGGCAAAATTAGTTGATGGTAGCATACAGAACATTGAGAGAGACACTATTGTTAAATGGGAGGTTGAGTTTACAGAGATTGATCCACAAGTTCTACAGAACATGGGAGAGACGGCAGTGAAGAAATGGGTGGAAAAAATTGGCGAGAATATTGTTTGGGGTCCAGAGCAAGAAGTATCACTGTTGCGGTTTGATGATTGGAAAGGAGAGTCTGTGAGAATAGAAGATAGTGAACAGATTGTTGAAGAAATCGATCGGCAAAATGGCTGGACAAGCAAACGGGCTAATTTTTTTGCTGAGCTCGTTGATCTGAACTTTTTTTCAAAGGTTGGATATGTGCCATCACAATTGGCTGCGCAGATGGTAGATGATGATTGGGCTACACAGAGGCCATTGATTCCCATGTGTACCGAACTTACAGTAATACCCGAAGAGGGACATGTGACTGGAACTGAAACTGAAACTGAAACTGCAGCAACTATTGATTGGAATGTAGTTGAATTAGATGAGCCTACTGATTTGGTCATTGCACCAATGCCTGGCATTGAGATGGCCAAACTTTTTGGCATTCCAGTCGATGACAGAGATAAGCAGGAGAGGGGTGAATCTAGTTTGCCTGCTAATGCTGATGAAGAAGTAGATGGACAGTTGATGGAACAAGCTGCAGCTGAAGTAGATGATGCACATGATGATGAGCTGGTGCATGTGTATGACAAAGAAAACCCTGTCATTGAAGTAGGCAAGTTGTTCCCAAGCATGAAGGAGTTTAGGATGTGTTTCAAGACTTATGCAGTGAAACATGAGTTTGATGCCAAGACTATTTGGACTGATAGAAAGAAGTTTTATGCGAGGTGCAGAGGATTTGATGGTAGTGTGAAGCCTTGCAACTGGTACATATCTGCTAGACTGCAATCTGATGGAAGTACTGTCAGGGTTAACCAAATCCCCAATCAACATACTTGTATTACAAGTTCACAGAGAGTATCAACCATGACATCACAACTTTGGGTTGCAGAAAAGATCACCCAATTTTAGCCAAAACACCAAACACTACTGCCAAGAAACTCAAAGTAGACTTGGAAAAGATGTACCACATTAAACTGAAATATACCACAGTGTGGAAGGCAAAACAAAGGGCAATGAAAAATTTATATGGTGATTGGGCAAATACATTTAGGATGCTTTGCAACTTCAAAGCAGAAGTGGAAAAGAGGTCACCTGGCAGTGTTTTGGAGATAGATACAGGAGTATCAGCCGAAGGTGAAGTCAAGTTCTCCAAGTTTTTTATGGCTTTGAAGCCTTGCATCGATGGGTTCAAAGCAGGATGCCGTCCATATTTGAGCATAGACTCATCATTTTTGATAGGCAAGTGGAATGGTCAGTTGGCAGCATGCAATGCTCTAGATGGACATAACTGGATGTTTCATATTGCTGTTGGCTTGTTTCAGTCAGAAGCAGAGGCTTCATGGACATGGTTCATGATCCAGTTGAAAAGATGCCTAGGGCCAGTGTCACCTTTGGCTATACACACAGATGCATGTAAGGGGCTTGAATATTCAGTGAAAAATGTTTTCCCACATGCTGAGCAGAGGGAGTGCTTCGGTCATTTGTGGATGAATTTGATCAAAAAATTTAGAGGAGAAGAATTTGGGCGCATGTGGCCAGCAGCAAGATCTTACACTAGACAGACACACAAATATCATCTTGATAAGATAATGGCAGCATGTGATGAGTTTGGTCCATGGCTGAACACCTACCATTCTTTGTTATGGTACAGGTCAGCATTCAACACTGCCATCAAGTGTGACCACATCAACAATAATTTGGCAGAGGGTTTCAACAATAAGGTGAAGGATTTAAAAGATTTGCCTGTGCATGACATGGTTGACCAAATCAGGATCATGCTCATGCGGTTGTGGGAATTGAGAAGAAGGATAGGTGATTGTCTGCAAGGTGATAAGCTTCCAGCAGTGGTACAATAGGTGGTCAATAGGAGTAGATGTCTTTCACATTTGTTTGTTGAAAAATCTTCACCTTGGGGTGCTGAAGTTAGAGATAACAAAACTGGAAGGAGACATGTTGTTAACACTGAATTGCATGATTGCACTTGCCTCGAGTGGCAACACACTGGTAAACCATGTGAGCATGCCATTCTCTTCTTAGCATCCCAACCGAAGATAAACATGCACCCATATTTGCATGAATATTATTCGGTAGAAAGATTCAAAGCTGCATATGCTACTCCAATTCCAGCACTTACAGATCAGTCTCAGTGGCCTGAAGTGGACATTGAATTTCCCATGTGTCCTCCCTTGACGAAAAGAAAGGCTGGCAGGCCTAAACAGAGTAGATTCAAGGCATGGTTTGAGAAAGGTGAGAGTAGTAAGAAGGGAAAGAAAGATGGAAAGCCAAAAAGGGCCCAAAAAGGTAACAAAAACAGATGCAAGTTGTGTCAGGAACTTGGGCACAGAGTGGGATCTGTCAAATGCCGTTACACTCCTGATAAGCCAAAGTATGTTCTTGTTTATTTGTTTGTGTTTTGATTTGGTGCTTTTTTCCAATTACTATATCTATAACATTTTCTCAATGGCCAGGAGGAAGCGAGCAAGTCAGCCCCTTGTTGTTGAACAGTGTTGGCCAACAAAAAAAAGCAAGAGTCAATGGCGGTAGAAAGAAGAGAAGTGTGCCCGAGCTTGAGCAGTCTGAAGAAAATCCTGCTGCACTCAACATTCAGACTGAAGAAACTGCTCTCGAGGTTGAAACTGGACCTGAGCGCGTCGAGGTTCAGACTGAAGAAACCCATGCTGAGGTACACATCGAAGAAACTGAAACAGCTGTCAACATTGAGACTGAAGACACTGATCACGAGGGTGTTGGCGAGGTGTTGAAAAGACCAGTGAAGAAAACGAAGATGATCAGTGAACTTGTGTGTGTAGTAGAACAAAAAACAAGAAGTGGCAAGGTGAAGAAGGGCAGGCGACGTGGTAGGAAGAGGTAGAACAGAGAACAGTTTGAAAATTTGGGGCATGTAATAATTTTTGTAACTTGGTACGTACAGGTAGTCACTATGTATCCCCGTATTTCTATTCGAACTTGTTTGTTGGTACCTTGTCTAAACCAGCCAAACAAAATTCAAATTTAAATTCAAATTTGGGCTCAAATTTGAATTAGGGATGGGTATTGATGTTTTAATGCTATCTAAAGTACCTCAACTGAAATATGTTTGCTTGCTGATCATTCCGAGCCCTTTTAGTAAGTTGAACTCATAATCATGAAAAGTGTGTCTCAAATGACCTCCAAAGGTAGGGTAAACGGCCTCATATTTAAGCAAGTTTTTTTGGCACCTTGTCTAAACCAGCCAAATAATTTTTCTACACATCTATTCTACCTATATACTGTAAATCTAAAGTCTCACTATTTATTGAATTACTTTTCTATTATTATTATTTTTGAAAAAACAAGATTTAATAGAAAATTATATATAAAACAAGTTTAAAACATGAAAATGAGAAATGTAAGTTAAGATCTTTCTTAGTCAATCCAAAATGAAGTTTTGGTGAGGTTTTCACACTTTTCATTTTCAAAACCCCACCTACTCTCGGGTGCCCACTACTCTCTCCCTTGAACTCCATACTACATTATTCAAGGAATGACAATTTTGTGAAGGATTTTTCGTAAAAATGTATGTAAACCATATTTATATTTTTTTTCTCGTTACTATACGACATAATAAGACTATGTGCGCAAGTTTTATATTTTTTGATTTTTTTTGAATTAGTTATGCTCAACCCTAATCAGTCAAAACCCCTCTCAAAACCCCGCACACTGCCGGGTCGTCGATCGTTGTGCGTGGACGGTTGAGATCAGGCGCTAGGGTTAGCTACAGTGTGCATCGATCCGCATGAGACGCGTTGATTGGTTGAATCAATGTGCATCGATCCGCATGAGACGCGCTGATTGGTTGAATCAGTGGGGTTTGGATCAGCCTCTCTCGTTGGGGCATCGGGACCGTTCATTTGAATCCAACGGCAAGAGTTGACGCGGTGCATGGACCAAGCCTACGCAGTGCCCTTTCCATCGTTGCATGCGTGCCCGTGCCTACCCGCAGCATGCATGCCCACCCGTAGAACTGCGCCCGTGCGTTGCATGCATGCCCTCGACGTAGCCCTGCTCCGCCACCCCCATCGACGCAGTAAGCTGTCGCATGCCTACCATTATAACCGATGCATCGTCGCATCAAAGCATGCACCCGGCCACAATGCAGCAGCCCGATGAAGACAACCAAAAAGCCAACACTGCATGGCGTGATGTACATGGCGTGCTCCTCTTTGAGGACGCAATACACTGGCATGGGGTATCGATGTGGGTATCGATGCAGTTCAAACGGCGTGCTGCCCGTTACAAGATGGGCAAATGAAGGCGTCCATTATTGTCATGTCTCCCATCGACCGAACGTTGCCCTCTAGCCAGGCCCTAGCAAGATGTGCAAATTAATGGGATACAACATGAATGCACGGGCGGCGCACGCAGAGAACCCGGGGCAGGCGTGTGCCCTTGACCCACGACGGCACAGACGCGTGCATGAGCCCGTCCCCCTTGACCCGCGACCGGTGGCACAGAAGGATCGCAGCCCGTTTCCCATGCTCGTGTACACACTTTCATGGGGCGCCACCAAACGCCGCCCGCCCATTAATTCTACGGGGTGAAACCACGTCGCACTTGGGCTATTTAAGCCGGGCACTATCGTCTTCCTCTCCCTCACCCCCTCATCCACACCCCATCCTCTGCCTCATCTGCCCTCCTTCTTCCTTCTTGTCCATCAAACCAGATCGAGCCCTTTAGCCACCCCACCACCATGCAGTACAACGCCCCCACCTACCGCTTCCCCCCAACCGTGCCGGAAAGGCTCTACCCGGCCGGAGTGTATGTAGAGAGAACCCTTAGGGTTTGGGCGATCTCGAGGTGGAGGGGCGCAAGGGAGTTAACGGAGTTCTTCCTTGCGGCCGGCTTCCGCCACCTCCCCCGCGGCTCTTCTCGGATGTACCATCTTGAGGAGGTCAACCACAACGGCGTTGTGGTTGGGCTCCTCGCCACGTTCACTAACCCTTTCGATGCTTTCTATCTCCTCGGGCGAGCGTATTGGGTTGGTTGTGAGGTCATAGCTTTCACAACCTACAATATCTTCGCCGACTTCAACGCCATCTTCCCCAACAACGGCGTTATGCACACGCTCCCGTACCCCATCAACAACGTGGAGGAGTGAAGGACGGCGCCCGGAGGAGCGAGGTGGCCCCGGAGGAGGAGGAGAAGAAGAACCAGAAGAACCCGTGTTTGGTGCCCCCCCATCTATCTAGATCTATCGTATTAGTTTTTTTAAGTTGTAATCGTTATGCTACTATTATTAAGTTTTATTAGTACTTTAAGTTGTAAGGCTATCATGAAGTTGTAAGGCTATCGTGGAACTATGGGTTGCAATTGTTATACTACTATATATATTGTGTGTTTCGTGCTATTATTTGTGGATTGATATGGTTTGTTTTTGCTTATTATTCGTGTATTGCTATGGGTTGCTACGGGCCCGGGTTTCTACACCCCAATCACCACACCCAAACCATGGACATGCAACTAGGAGCCCCATGCAAACCCACTATGGACATGGGTGCAACTAGGAAATGCAAACTAATTTACTTCGGGCACTTCATGCAAGCATGCAACTCATTTAGTTCATGGAACCGTAGACATACATAAAAACAATTAACATTTAGCTTTAGTGCATCAAAAAGTGATCCATCACAAAATTTAGTGCAAGAAAAAGGCCAAAATAAAAGGACAAGTAACATTTCATTGGGCCCCATTTTATTTCCCGAAGTTAGAGGTGGGCTGGTGCCCCTACACGGGTGGGCTGGTCTTGGGCATGATTATTTTCTCAGGGCCCATTTTCTCATGGCCCAACATCTATTCGGCAGCCCAGTTTTGTTTTTTTTACTAGAAACTGAATTTGGGTGTGTACTCTGTTAACTGAAGAACAAAAATAGAGAAAACAGAGCATGAACACTGAATAGGGCCCCTGAGAATATCATTACAATAATTCAAGCAAGTTTTGCTTCACACTAATTCAAATTCATCTAAAAAATGGTCCCTGGCTAACTCAAACTACTGGGCACCCCTGAAACTAGTTGACACACTAACTGAAACTCTAACAAATTCTAGCGATTGATGAACATCAAGTAAAATAAACCCATAGCAATGACACAACCATAAAATGCTCCAGCCATCATATTTGCTTGCTGCTTCAAATCGATCAGATGTTTAGTTGCTTGCCAATTTTCTTCAATTCACACTTCAGTTCTGCACTGTGCATCATCGGATCGGCTCTGTCCGCCAAATTGGGGGCTTGTTCCACGGCAAGCCGCCCCCCAAAATTGAGCTCTTGGGTTCCGGTTGATCCCTCCAATTTCAACCTTTCAACATAGTCATCGAGCCACTCAAAATGCCCACATTTCTTCAGAACCTGAAAAACAGGGGGCCGGAGGCGCATGAATCCTAGATCTACCACCCAGATCCACCGCCCTAATTCGAGGAAAAAAAGAAAGAAATCGGGAGAAATTAGACCATAGGATTGGTCAAGAACACAGATCTAACCTGCCCCGGCTGTGGCTTGCTCAAGCATTTCACAAACTCGCGCCCACGGTTGCCATTTTCTTCCCTCACACAAGTCAAACGCTTCAGAGGCTCCATGCGCGGGCAATCGGGGCATCTTGTCAACGGCAGTGGACCATACTGCGTCCATGATTGGCGGGAGGCCGAAGTCGAGCTAGACATCACTCGCCGGCGGCGCGCTTCGTTGCCGGAGCAGAGGAAGAAGAAGGTGGGAAAGGAAAGGGGCAGGGCAAGCAATG
>NC_041384.1:758211799-758226899 GCF_002162155.2 Triticum dicoccoides
GAGCACGGGCATGCTTGCGTGGATAAGTTATGGGTCCCACCCGCATGCGAGTAACTGCTAGGTCCCGCGTGTCATAACTCGAATCGCTAACCCCTCGTATTTTTCATTTCATGGTTAAACAGAGCCATGTGGCATTGGAGCTATTGTTTGCTTCTAAAACGTCGTATCACAGCCATTCATTCCAACAACGTCGCACTCCTTCCAATTCGCATGAAAACGTCGCACAGAAGCTATTGACCCGTTCCAATTTGGGCCGTAACGTGCGTGCGTTGCCCAGCAAATAAGCCCAAGATATGTCCACCCTAAATTAACACAAATCTCAGTATACTCACTCGTAAATCGAGAGCCGGCAGATCGATGTGGACGCAGATGGCCGCCGCCTGCGACAAGCGCGCGCATACGGCAACGCAGTGCTGGTCGACCACGTTCCCCGACGATCTCCTCGCCCTCGTCTACAGCATGCTCGCCTCCCCACGCGGCCGCTTACGCTTCGCTGCCGTCTGTCGGTCGTGGCGCGCTGCCGCACGAGCGGCGCCACCGGTGCCGGCGCTCCCATGGCTGCTCCTCTTGCCACGCGACTGCAACAGGAGGAAGGCTCTTCACTGCCTCGAGGACAGTTCCCTGGTGCGCTTGTGGGTCCTCCGCGAGGACGCCGGGAGGCGGATCATCGGCGGCCACGACGGCGGCTGGGTCGCCATGCCAGTGCCAGGTCTGATCAAGATCGTGAACCTTTTCTCGGGCGCCGAGGTGCGGCCCGCGGAGAAGAACGCGCCGATCCTCTGCACGAGCCAGTACCATGGCCCCTCCCGCCTGGTCGTTATCTTGAGAGTTATCTTCTCCGCGCCGCGCACCTCGCGCCGGTGTATCCTTGCCGCCATAACATACAAGTGCGGCATCGCACTCTGCAGGGTTGGTGGTCCCAACAGCGGGTGGACGGTACAAGGATGTCCTAATGCGAGGCTTGCGGACATTGCATTTTGCAATGACGAGCTCTTCGGCATACATTACAATATGACAATCGTCAAGTTTGAGATTGGTGTGAATGAGGACGGTGCCCCCATGGTCACTACGGAACGCTTGCTAGTCATCCAATGGATTGACGGTGTTAGGGACTACTTGAGCAGTACTAGGTACATCTTTGATCTGCACGGCAAGCTTGGGATGGCATTGAAGACCCGGTGGTTGCCAAATATGGAGCCTTTCTTCAAGGTGTTCAGCCTTGTCGATAACTGCACGGGTAGACAGAAGGCGGCACTTTACAAGCAGGAGTGGGTGGAGGTCACAGACTTGGGTGACCACTCATTGTTTTTGGGGGAGACATTCTCTAAGGCAGTGCATGTGCCAACGAACATGTGTGGCGGCGTGGAGAGAAACCACATCTACTACTCGCATCGTTGTCCGTTAGGTCAAGATGCCATCATCCCTAGTTACAAGGTATCCGTGACAATTTTGAACAACCTTCACGGCGAGACCTGCTACAAGGAAGACGACTCAAAGAATAACATCACCACCGATGGCCTAAAGAGGATAAGGTCGGTAGGATACTTTATGAAGGGTTATTCACATGGTGGCATGTGGATTCTCCCTCCATATATATAGCCAGTCTACACTCTGTGCTATTAGCGCATTAAACTCTCGATAAGAGATATCATATAATTACCTATGAAGTAGGAGAAAAGAAGAATGTAATAACACAGATGACAAGGTTATGTGTCATTCTGTAGACAGACGGTAGTCTCATAGATGGATAAAAGATTCAACGAGTAGTTATTTTATTGTGAGCATGATAAAGGCCTGGAATATTTTGGTAGAAAGCAAGAAGTTTGGAAACCTCAATTCAAGTACCAGGGCAAAATCACTCTTACCAACATGGTAAACTACCGGAACTTTATTTGTGGGGCCTCTGCCATTTTACCAACATGTAGTAGCATTTGTTTCTTCACAAATTCTGTGGTGATCACGACTCAAGTGCAGGACACGCAATCGAGGCCTGCAGACGAGTATCCCCTATCGAGTTTGGTTTGAACGGAAGTAGGCGATAAGACAAATATACCATGCAGCTCGATGCAAACTGAGAACATTATATCTATCATGCTTGTTTACTGTGGGCTTGGCGATGATGTACAACTGCACATAACATTTCTGAACTCTATTGTGAAGGTTCAATGTTAGCTACTCATGAGCTAATTACAAAAACATGGTATTTCTGTAGTAGACATTTGAATCTTCTGGTTTATCAAAAAGGTAGTTTGAGTTCTTTGTACGTGAAAATGATATTATTAGTACTAAATTCTTTTTTTTATCCGGGCCTAAGAAACACGAGTTTACGCAGAATTGCCCTAGTAGTAGTGCTTATTGTACAGATTACTCTCACCCCTTGTTTTTTAGGTTGTATTATTAGACTGAACTTCAGGATCCATCTTTTCTAGATGATTACTAAGCATCCATACTATAACCATGGTCATGGGCATGCTTTGATGTATCAGGTGCCATGGGCTGCTGGTACATGAGCAGAAATACACATGTTGATATGGCTAAGTCTAGCAAAGATCTATCATGGCTTGTTCTATCATCAGATTTCTGAACGGGATACAAAAATTAGTACAATAGTTTTGTCGATGATTATATCAATACAATAAGAGTAGCCATACAATGTTCGTCACAAATAAATTGGAAATGTACTATCAGAAGGTCTCATTCCATTCAGCTCACTGCTTGAAATTCCACCGTCCACTGTACCGAACTGCTGATGCTGGTCTCCCAGATCGTCGGTCTCAAATTCTACCATCCTACTCTTCTTCCTCCAGAAGAAACCACACATCTGACAGCCATGGCCTCACAAGCCCGATTCGCAGCACCGCTTGATATAACTGACACTACATGTCAAACAACAACACATTCGCAAGCAAGTACTGACATTTCATTCTACTACAGACAAGGGGTTATTTACTGGTCATATACTCAACTCCCTACAATTCTCTCTAAAAAAAGCACTTCTTAACATAATGCTCCATCCATAGCACTTAGCAAAAGATACAACTTAACACACTTCTTGACATACATACACATCCATAGCACTAGCAAAAGTCCGCAAGAGGATTTCCCCATCTTGGATGACAATCGATACCAAGACCTTCACCAACATGCTATTGAGTACGATTATTTGTGGCAAAGATTATCCGTGGGTGAGCACATTCATAAGCCCATGGTCAGGAAGAGGGGAAGTGCCTAGGCATGCGTACGATTCTACTAGTGACCTTTGACGCTGATTTCGCCGCATGGGATGACAATCGGCAGTAGCACCTTTACCAACGTGTTGACTCTCGGATCGTCCTTACAGTCGAACTGAGTGTAGCACAGCCGTATGGCTACAACTAGGACCACCATTTATTGGGAATTTTTTGCCTCTCGATTGTAACCCTACTATTATGAAATAATTTTCTTTTATCCCGCAAGAAAAAGATTGGTCTAGGCCTCGATGGTCATTTTACACATTCCATATTTTGAACTGCACGCTGGTTTAATTGCTCTTCAAAGGACCCAATCAGTGCCTGCAAAAATAAAGATCTCGGGCCAAAAGAAAGGATCCAATCAGTAATTGCCAATTTGGGGCGTTGAAGAATCCATTGGGTGAAAGAGAACTTGAGGCTAACCAAGAAGTGGTAATACTATTCCCTCGAAAAAAGAAGAAAAAAAGTGGTAACGCAAGCTACAAACATATGGCGAAGAACAAGTCTCTTTCCACATCAATTTGTGCCAACATATTGATCAGGCATGCACGTACCCTATCAGGTCGTATGTTTTTTAGACGACGCAAGCGGTTAAATGTCGACTTATATAGAAGAGAAAAACGTGCGTGCGTGCGTTGCCCGGCCAATAAAGTCCAAAATATATCTGTCTCTAAAACAAAACACATATCTCGCTCGCTCCGGCAGATCGATGTCGACACAGATGGCCTCCCCCTGCGATGATCGCGAAACAAAGCGCGCGCATATGGCGAGGCGGTGTTGGTCGGCCACGTTCCCCGATGATCTCCTCGCCCTCGTCTACAGCATGGCCGCCTCACCGCTCGGCCGCACACGCTTCGCCGCCGTCTGCCGATCATGGCGCGCCGCCGCGCTCGCGGCGCCACCCTTGCCGGCGCTCCCATGGCTGCTCCTCTCCCCTCGCGACGGGAGAAGTACGAAGGCTCTTTACTGCCCCGATGATGGTGCCGTCGTGCGCTTAGGAGTCCCCCGCAAAGACGCCGGGAGGTGGATCATCGGCGGCCACGACGGTGGCTGGGTTGCCTTCCACGTGCCAGGCCTGGTCAAGATCATGAACCTTTTCTCCGGCGCCGAGGTGCCGCTCACCAAGAAGAAGGCGACAATCGTCTGCCCTAGCAGGCACCATGCCCACGACCAGCTGGTCTTTATCTCCAGAGTTGCCTTCTCGGCACCTCCCACCTCGCCTCAGTGTATCCTTGCCGCTGGAACATCCAATTGTGGCATCGCGCTCTGCAGAGTTGGTTGTCCGAATACTGGGTGGACCGTACAAGGATGTCCTAATAACCGAGTGTTTGTCGACATCACGTTTTGCAACGGCGAGCTCTACGGCCTATATAGCCAGAGGAAAATCGTCAAGTTTGAGATTGGCGTGGATGATGATGGTGCGAAAGATAGACCGCGAAATCCGTACGAATGATGACAATACCAGTTACATCTTTGATCTAAAGGGCAAGCTTGCGATGACATTGAAGACCCGGTGGTTGCCAGACATCCAGCCTTTCTTCAAGGTCTTCCAGCTCGTTGACAGCACAGGTAAACAAACGGCATGTTACAAGCACAAGTGGCTGGAGGTTACCAGCTTGGGTGACCAAGCATTGTTTCTGGGGAAGTCATTCTCCAAGGCGGTGCATGTGCCAGCGAACATATGCGGCAGTGTGGAGAGAAACCACATCTATTACTCGCAATATTGTTGGTTAGGTGAAAACACCATCATTGCTAGTGACAGGGTAGTCTTGAAAATCTCAAACGACATCAGCGGCATGATATGCTACAAGGAAGACGACTCGAAAAATAGCAGCACCGACAATGACGTCAAGAGGATCATGTTGGTAGGATACTTCGTGCAGGGTTGTTTACATGGTGGCATCTGGGTTCTTCCACCAGATATATAGAAAGTCCGGGTTCTTCCTTAGCACATTAAACTATCTATGAGAGCTATCAGATACTTATCTATGAAGTAGGGGGAAAGAAGAATGTAAGAGAGATAGCAAGATACTGTGTTATAAGAATGAACTTCAGGATCCAACGGTGGTCATGGTGGTAAAGTCCCTTTGCATCAGTTCGACAAAAGTTTCACAAACTCACACAGCAGAAGATATGTATCTCTAGAAATTGATGTTTTAATACGGCTAAACATCATCGAGTTATTCACTATTGTACTTTTTTGGGGTGTGTGTGTTGTTTTAATAGGCAGTTCATAGCTTGCCAATAACCCATGGTGATTGTCACTGAAAACGGCATGGATCATCTCCAGAGATATGGAACCACATTGAATCAAATTCAGAACAGGATGCCCAAATTCACAGTAGAATATTTTTGTCGATGGTTATATCAGTAGAGTGGCCATACAAATGTACTGGGAATTACTATCAGAAGGTCTCCTTTGGGCAGCACAACAGCCCAGCAAGATTCCACTCAGTTCAGCCCAGCAAGATTCAATTCAATTTGTCTCTTTTTCCATTGGCTAGCCAGTCACAAACCTACTCTTTTTAGTCTTTCTCCACAAGCAGCAGCACAAGACATCATACCACAGAAAAGTAACATGTTGCTGCGAATTAATTGTGTCAAACGACAACACATCCACAGAGTTACTCGATTATTCTTGGGAAACGCTTTGTACTCGATAGTTTGATAAAGACTCCAGCATCAAATCCAATGTTCCAGAGTAAAATGCACAGAACCACCACATTAGCGTTATAGCTCTCGGAAAACCACCACTTTACAAAACGTGATACTTTGCACCGCAGTGAAGTTTTGATAGTGGCAAAAAACAATGAACGTGAAAATGATATTGTTTTGACGTGGCCAATCATGCGCTGGCCGACAGCTGGGGACGGCGCACCATTAATGGCCGTAGGGACCGAGCCGGTCGACCCGTTCCCTAAAGGGAAACAGTGCCATTCCCTCCTCTCCGCTCGCTCACTCTGCCTCCACTCTGCCTCGCTCCCCTCTGCGCCGCCGCGTAGACGCCTTCATAGCCGAGCAGTATTGCATTTATCAAGAGATGTTAGAGATGGTGTAAATTAAATGCCCAGTCTGACATTGTTTGTGTGTCGGCTACGAAAAACTGTTGGCGGATTTGAATATTTATGTTTTTTAAACTTTGCAATTTCTTAACCATTAAGGTCGGTGATTTAAGATATACCTTTAACTGGTCTCCTACCTCTTGTACAATCTATATAGACGTCGTACTAGCTTGCTTATGTTGTATTGTCAGATCTGATTATACCGTCCTTCTTATGACAACTTATAAGCATGTTTCCTACCATCATCCTTCTTACCTGTTTCCCCGCATCGTCCTTCTCACGACCGCAACAAAGTTTCCAGATCCCTGGGAAAATACATAGGAGGTTTGGAAATTTGTGTTATGACACTGGCAAATAGTAAATGTTTGAGACTAAACTCCAGCAACGCGAGTGAAGTCTGTGTTATTTATGTGAGGCAGATGGAACTGGAACCTCCAATGTATGGAAAATCCCACACATATTCTTTTTGCGGGTGAATTTCAAGAGCTTTATATTCAAATAAAGGCATTTCCCGAACAGTCAACCAACAAGCTGCTGATCGTGAAGCTAAGAGTTTTGTCCAACCAGATTTCAGTCACGTCAATCGTGCTAGAATGCTTGGCACATATATGAGACAGGCTATTAGGTGATCTTAAGACATGTTGAATAACAGAATAACTGAAACTACTAGGAACCTCTACAATTTATATAAAAATTTGTGCCATGATTGAACGAGAGTCATGGCGAGTGGTCAAGAGGTTTACCAACTATAAGCAATCCGTCTACATAATGACATTTGTTACCCCCTTAAGCTTGGCTAAGATGACATCGTCTCGTACTGCCATCGCCTCTGCAATGAGACAATTAGTTACTCCCAGGTATACCTTATCCACACCCTAGAAACGAACTGGATGATCAAGCAACAACCCAAGCCCCTCCTCTCCCGTCTTCTCGCTTGATCGCAGCGTGGGTGTTAATCTTGGCATAATCCAGGTCTCGAGGACGCCAACCATGGGAGGGCATCACTAGAGCATGATGTCAAGGAATATCCAGGAGTGTGAGGGCGAATCAGGAGACGCACGACAGGACCCTCCCCCACCTCGACTGAGCTAGCCGCCTCCCGGGTCGCCTCCGCCCGGGCGCCTCCGGAGGATCCTCCCCCGTCCCCGCTAGCCCCCTTCATCGGCGTTCCCCTAGCCGGCACCGGCGCCGATGCCAGCGATGGTGGTGGCGCCCTTCTCGTCTAAAGATGGAGGGAAGGAGAGTGCATCGTGGCGGCGGTTCCATGGGCGGTTGTGGAGTGGTGGCAACGGTTCAAGGGAGGTGCGGCCTGGAGCCGTGGCCTGGAGCTGGAGCGGCGGGTGGTGCCCAGCCTCGGCACCAATCTCCGGCGGCATCGTGGTGGGTCAGATCTTGGCCTAAGGGCCCGATCTGGGTCGCCCCTACTGTGGACAATTTGTGGTCGTGTGCTGCGGCTGCCTTCTCCAACGCTGCTCCGACCAGCGGTGTGGGGGCCTGCTGATGTGCTCGGATAAATGTGGCGGTCCTTGGGTTCCTCTTGCATCAAGACGAAGATCTTCCGGATGCCTGTCCTTCCTGATCTGGCTGGCGGGTTACGGAAGGCTCCGCCGGCGAACTACCATGGACGTTTTATGCTCTATTATCTATTGCCATAAGGAGATATGTTTAGCTCCATGGTGAAGTCAGAGGCGGGGAATGTCATGGAAGTTGAGATTGGATGACTAGTAATGGTGATTGGAGCCTACGACATTGAGGAACTTGCTCAGAGTTTCGGGATTCGTAGCAGCGGTATGTAAGTGGGGACGACAGCACAAGTGAAGTTCAAAGTCTTGCTTTTCAGGGTGAAAATCCAAGGTCTAGCCTTAATTGGTTGTGCCTGGCAATGGCCTTGTTGAAGGCATTGTTTCGAGAGCGGGGATTATCTCCGGGGTGAAAACCCAAGATCTACGATCGGGCGACGATAGCGCTGGTGCACTGTTTCCTCCTTGGGGGTGTCGCTTTTGGAGAACTTGGATATCAGGTGTTGTCTTGGTGATGGTTGTGCTGCTGCTGCAAGGCCTAGAACGCTGTAGCGGGACTTTTCTTTTTTTAGTTTCTTCTTACTTTTTTGGCTGTGTGCATTCGTCATGCCATTAGGGCATTGCGTTGTTGCAGAGGCTGGGTGTAACTGGTATTTTTGCGATATTAATATATACTCTTTATCAAAAAAAAGAGTGTGAGGGCATCCCTAATAAGATGAACAGAGGTCGCCGGGTGGAAGCCTTCCTCCTCAGGCTTCAGTCTATTTCTTGCGTGCCAAATTGATCACATGACAGAGACCATGATAGAACACTCCCTGCCAGTAAACCTGTCATCACACGCAATGTCCATGGCCCGCGTTGATGGATGTAGCCTAGGCATATGGAAGTGGAACAGCTGTTGCGCCTCGTCCCACAAACGTTTGGCATGTGAACTCTTCAACATTGCATGCTTCAGATCTTCAACCATAGCCACACATCTTTCTTTTCTCGTAAAAAAGCTGTTCTGTCGGTTCAATAAGTTTCATGAGTGTTATTTATGAAACAGTTGGTACTGAAAGAGACGTGTGAAAGTTGGGATCCATCCACGCTTTACATGGCCCTGTGTGTCAAACGCTAAAATGGATGCATTTTCTCCAGCAGCGTCCTTGTGAGGATTGCAGCAAAGTCCGAGGAAGTTTGAAAATTTTCTGTTATGACACTGACAAGTTGTAACTGTTTGAGAGTAACCTCCAATCTAATAATAATCCCACATGTATTTGTTTAGTGTAAAACTAGAGTGCAATGTACAGTACATGTTTAATACTTCGACTTTTAGTGTAATGCTTTGTGTGAAATTTGTATGTCAAGGGAAGAATAATACTGTGGAGTTAACACACGGAGAAACATAAACTGCAATCGATGAAGCACGGCCAGGCCATGCATTTGTTTCTCCTTCTCGAGAAGAGGCACTTGTATTTTGTTGTTACTGAAACGGGCAGAAGAGGGAGGAAGGGAGAGAAAAAACGAAAACATAGGATCCCGTGTATTAAAAAAGACACGTGTGGAAGTTGGGACCATCCGTTAAAGTATAGGCATGCAAAATAGTTTGAGGAAGAAACGGAGTGGGCTCAATTTCCTCTTGCAAACTATTGGGGATTATCGGGCCACACTTATCTAAAATACGCCGCTCTCAAACAGTTACTACTCCCTCCGTTCCTAAATACTTGTCTTTCTAGGCATTTCAACAAGTGACTACATACGGAGCAAAATGAGTGAATCTACACTCTAAAATATGTCTACATACATCCGTATGTAGTAGTCATTTGAAATGTCTAGAAAGACAAATATTTAGGAACGGAGGAAGTACATGTCATTGTCAGAAGGCAAAAATTTCAAAATGTCCGTACATATATGTACAGGGTCGACAACTTTGACCAGTGGAGCTGTCGTATTATGGCAGGCTCCTCTTCCTCTCTTTTCCTGCTCACAGTACAACTATGACATAAAGTGTCTTTGACATTATCTCTCCTCTCTCTCTCAAAATCCATCGATTTTCTTTCTCATAGTTTAGATTGTTCATATCCTTCAAACCAATTTTTTTTATTTTTAAACATTTTACATATTTGCACTCATGGTGTCAAGACCTTTAGAACAAGATCAATCTTGGATACATTTCAAACACGTTAAAATATCAGCATTTCAATCCACTTTTCGTTCAATCTATTTTGAGTGTGCAAAATTAGTTTCTTGAAATGAGTGAAATCATATTTTGGAAATGAATGAAAATATTCCCCAGCCTGAACATCCCCACTGTCACAGCCTGAACCATCCGCCAGGGACCTCCTTAACAACGTCCAGCCAGCTGCCGAGCCCCTCCGCTGACCGCCAGGACCTCGCGTCCAAGCACGCGTCGACGCGCTGCCCGTCTCCATGCCCACCAGATTCGAGTTGCCTCCACGAGAAGAAACCCCGCCGCCGCCGTTGGCCGCACAAGCTTCACTAGGCGGCGTCCTCTGGCGGCAGCACGGCAGGAGGAGGAGGAGGGAGGAATGGTGGGGCACTAGGGTAGAGTCACGCCCGAGCTGCCTTGGGCAAGGCGACACGGGGCCGAGCATGTTTTTCGCAGGGCAATCAGTTTTTAAGACAAGTAAAATACGTATTTTAAAATGTGTGTAATCTACTTTGCTGTGTGAAATTATTTTGAATTGAGTAAAATCAGCTTTTTTGAATGGAGTGATTTTTTTTGAAATAAACAAGTGAAATCTGTTTTTTGTAAGAAATGAGTGAAGTATGTTCCACGAAATTTAAATTTATTTAAAATATATCCTAGATTGATCATGTTTTAAAGATCTCGCTGTGAGGTATTCAATAGATATCAATGAATTAATATCGCACAATGCAATAAAATGCTAGATTTTTGTGGTAGAGTAAAAAACGTAGTGGATGGGTAGAAGGGATGAGTTTAGCATCGCTGAGCCCACACGAGGTAATGTCGACACACAATTCCAAAACGTGACACGTTAGGTGGGTACCAAGCCGCTATCAACAAAAAGTTGCAATCAAAGATGGGTATTGTACGGAGCAGTGCCAAGAAAAAGCTGGAGAGTAGTTTGTCTCGTGCACGAAAAGAATGGCTGGCTGGACAGTTCACGGGAGGTCCCGTGCACGGAAGAATTTCCAGTTTCCACTATATAACGTCCACATATCTCTGAGTCGTGAGCTTCCATGCCCAAACTGCTCCTCTCAAGGCAGTTACAATTCGCATACGGCAACGCCAACTATTTCCTCCAATTCTGTGCACCCACCTTCCATAGGTTCGAGATGAAGCAGACCGTGGTCCTGTACCCCGGTGCCGGCGTCGGTCACGTTCGCCCCATGACAGAGCTCGCCAACGTCTTTCTCAAGCACGGCTACGACGTCACCATGGTGCTCGTCGAGGAGCCCCTTAAGTTGTCAGACTCCGGCACCACCGTCATAGAGCGCATCGCTGCCTCTAACCCGTCCATCTCCTTCCATGTCCTCCCGTCCATCCATGCTCAAGACTTTGCCGCCTCCGGCAAGCACCCTTTCTTACTCATGCTCGAGCTCTTGCACTATTACAACGAGCAGTTCGAAGCATTCCTCCGCGCCATCGACCGGAAAAGCTTGCACTCTATTGTCCTCGACATGTTCTGCATTGATGCCACCGACGTTTGCATGAATCTCGGCGTTCCGGTGTACACGTTCTTCGCAGGGAGCGCCTCGTGCCTGTCAGCCCTAACCCAACTCCCGACACTGATTGCCGGCAGGCAGACGGGCTTGAAGGAACTTGGGGACACGCCGCTCAATTTCGTCGGCATTCCGCCGATGCGAGCGTCTCATCTCATCAAGGAACTGCTGGAGCACCCCGAAGATGAGATGTGCAAGGCCATGATGAACATCTGGAAGCGCAATACGGAGACCATGGGCGTTCTCCTGAACACGTTCGAGTCGTTGGAGAGTCGGGCGGTGCAGTCTCTGAGGGGCCCGCTCTGCGTCCCCGAAAGGATCCTGCCTCCGATCTACTGCGTCGGTCCGTTGGTCGGCAAGGGCGCCAAGGATGAGGAAAAAGTAGAGAGGAACGAATGCCTCAAGTGGCTCGACGTGCAGCCCGACCGCAGTGTCGTGTTCTTCTGTTTGGGGAGCAAGGGCACGCTCTCGACAGAGCAGCTGAAGGAGATAGCCATTGGCTTTGAGAGGTCAGGACAGCGGTTCCTATGGTCCGTGCGCATGCCTGCGGGAAGCGACAGCCCAGAAAAAATACTTGGAAGGGCGCCCTGAGCCGGAACTTGACGCGCTCCTACCTCAAGGGTTCTTAGAGCGGACCAATGGCAGGGGCCTATTATCAAGTCGTGGGCGCCGCAGATGGACGTGCTCGGCCACAGGGCAACCAGTGCGTTCGTGACACACTGCGGATGGAACTCGGTAATGGAGGCCATTGTGGCTGGGGTGCCGATGTTGTGTCTGCCGCTGGAAGGAGAGCAAAGGATGAACAAGGTGTCTATGACAGAGGGCATGGGCGTTGCTGTGGAGCTGGAGGGATACATGACAGGTTTTGTGAAAGCAGGCGAGGTGGAGGCCAAGGTGCGGCTCGTGATTGAGGGTGAGGAAGGGAGGCATCTCAGGGCCCGGGTAGCTGCTCTCAGGGAAGAGGCCAAGGCGACCCTGGAGGAAGGTGGCCCATCGCGGGTGGCGTTTGTCCAGTTTCTGTTGGATGTCGAAAATCTTGGAAAGCAACTCGGCGATTGACGCACTAGTATGTACATTTATGTTGCCAGCATGTTGCTAGTCCAAGCCACCCCTGTTTACATTTTTGTTGTGTGGATAATAACTTAAGTCACTACTACCTCCATCCTCTCAAGAATATGACCCATATGGATATAATTCAATTCATAACTAGGCACATTATTCATAGATTTGGAATTCCATACATTTTAATTATGGATAGTCCATCCTTTATTGCCAGAAAAAGGAAACATCAAAAAAAATTGTGGAGGTAACCTCCAGCAACGTGAGCGAAGTCTGCGTTATTTATGTGAGGTGGATGGAACTGGAACCTCCAAGTATGGAAAATCCCACATGTATTCTTTTTGCGGGGGAATTTCAATAGCTTTATTCAAATAAAGGCATTTTCCCAACAGTCAGCCAAGAGTCTGCTGGTCAGGAAGCTAGAAGTTTTGTCCAACCAGCTTTCAGTACTAGAATGCTTGGCACAGATATGCGCCAGGCTATTAATTGATCTTAATACATGTTCAATAACAAAATAATCGAAACTACTAGCAAGCTCTCCAATTTCTATAAAAATTGGTGCCACGACTGAACGAGAGTCATGGCAAGTGGTCCACAGGTTCACCAACTCGAGGTAATCCGTCTATGGAATGACATTTGTAAATCCTCTAAGCTTGGCAAAGATGACCCATCGGCTCCGCAATGAGAGGATCAGTTACTCCTGGGTATAGCTTACTCCACGCCCCTAGAAATGAACTGGATGATCGAGCAACACGCCCAGCCCCTCCTCTCCCATCTTCTCGCTTGATAGCAGTGTGGGTGTTAATCTTGGCATAATCCGGGTCTCGAGGATGCCACCAACCATGGCCGGGCATCACTAGAGCATGAGGTCCAGGAATATCCACGAGTGTGATGGCCTCCCTAATAAGACGGATAGAGGTTGCCGGGTCGAAGCCTTCCCCCTCCTGCGTCAATCTATTTCTTGGGTGCCAAATTGACCACATGATAAAGACACGATGAACGATTCCTGCCAATGAACCTATCAGCACACAGTGTCTCTGGCCCATATTGATGGATGTTGCCTAGGCATATGGAAGCCGAACTGCTGCTGTGGCTCGTCCCACAAACGTTTTGGATGTGAACACTTTAGCCGTGCGTGCTCCAGATATTCATCCATAGCCATACATATTTTGCAAAGACCAATCTGCCTTGTATGACTAGGATTGAGGGTTCAGTTCAATAAGTTTCGTGAGTGTTTTTTAGGAATGAAACACTTCATAGAGACATACCAAAATGGCCTGAACGCCCTCTATTGTTTTGTAGATTGGTTTTAAGTGTTTATTATACTGTTTTAACAGTAAATGACCTGATTAAGAGCTTTTCTTTGTCTTAGATGACCAATTTTCATAGGTTTACAAATGTTTAACCGGAATATAGTTCTTTTATGGTATAGACAATGTATTGATATATAATTTGTTGATCATAAGTTAAATCATCGAGTTAAGCATCTATCACTTTATGGATTTTGTAGGTAAAAAAGAACTACAATGACAAGCCGGAATTCAGTACTGTTTGTACATTCGGATGAAACAAAGACAAATATGTATTGTTGTCCCAGTTCTGTACAGCTACATGAACAAATGAGCACAAGCAGACAGCTCACGTGTATTGCAAACAAAATTACAAGAAACATAGCATCCAGTGAACATGATTGCATACGAACTCGGCACTCAAATCCATACATGTCACGTAATGTGTACAGCAGCACCAAACAGCATATGCACAAGCTTCAGCAGCATCACACACGGCCAGCACACACACATTGAGCACACACATATGCAGGCAGCACTAGGCCTCGCTACCGATGCAGGCGAGATAATAGTCGTCGTCCAAGCAGCAGGGTGCAGGAGAGCGCAAGGATGCGTGACAGGTCGCTGAGTATCTCAGGGTGGAGCTTGGGGAAGAGGCGGAGCTTGGGCCGGACAGGAGGCGTGGCCGCCGCGCCGCCGTGGAAGGCTCGGCGTGCCTGATGTAGTGCACAAGGCGGCGGCGCCCTGCGTTCCGGGAACGGGGATTCGGGCTGCGACTTCTCCGATACGCCGACCAGCAATGGGCTGAGTCGCCGGTGGCTGGAGTTGGGGCGGATGGCGGCGGGAAAGGGGGCGCTGAGGAACCCTAACGCAAAACTGTCATTCGTCAATTTGGAGCCAGCTCTTGCCGCGAGAAGCTCGAAATAGCAGGTGCTGCGTGGAGCCGGCCCAAAAAATGAGTGTTTGGTGCGGCTCCAGCTTCTAAGCACGAGAAGCCATAGAAGCTGCTATTTAGAGCCCAAACAAACACACCCTTAATCCCTTCCGATCTAGGGTTTTCACAATAGTGACGGGAAGCACCGCCACCACCTCGCCCACTCTCCACCATCACCGTGCGCCACAACATCATAATGGCCTCCGGCTCGAGCTCGTCAGCACAAGGAGAAGGTATGACCACCGGAGTCTCTAGCCTACCCCGATCCAGAGGATCTAACAATGGTATCAGGCCATGCTACGCTAAGATTTTCGGTAAA
>NC_041384.1:758227098-758262236 GCF_002162155.2 Triticum dicoccoides
ATCCGGATGGGCATCGGCATGCCGAGCCATTTGGAAGAAGAACACGGACAGTGGGGGCACCACGCCTTCGCCACTGCCAAAAGAACAAACCCCATCGGGGCAAAGGGCAACGCAGCCAAGCCATTCGACGGCGGCGCGCTTCCCGCAAGGGAAAACGCGCTACCGGCGAAGGGGCTGACTACGGCGTTGCTGTAGGGTGGTCCACCGTTGTCGTATTCAGGGGAGCACAGGAGGGCTAGACCTCGCGTCTCTCTCTGCTACTGGCTCGCGGTGGAAGGGGAGAAAAAGAAGACGAAAAGAAAGAATCGCGGCGCGGTGGCCGTCACCGGTGACTGCGCGCGGCGCGGTGGCCCGGCGACCTGTACAGAGGCTGCCGTCGCGAGCGAAAGGGAGAGGCGAGGGGGATCAAAGGAGGCGCAGCCATCGCTCTCTCTCTCTCTCTCTCTCTCTCTCTCTCTCTCTCTCCATCCCTTCGCCGGCGGCCGGACTTAGCCGCGTCGGTGGCCGAGGCTGCCGCCTGCGGGAGAGAGAACGAGGCGAGCGGCGCGCGGGGGGATGAAATGACTAGGGTTCCCCTCGCCCCCACCGCATCGATCGTTTTTTATCCGGCGAAAAGCAAGGGCTGTTGGAAATATGCCCTAGAGGCAATAATAAAATGGTTATTATTGTATTTCCTTGTTCATGATAATTGTCTATATTTCATGCTATAATTGTATTAACTGAAAACCGTAATACACGTGTGAATACATAGGCCACAACATGTCCCTAGTGAGCCTCTAGTTGACTAGCTTGTTGATCAATAGATGGTTATGGTTTCCTGACCATGGACATTGGATGTCATTGATAACGGGATCACATCATTAGGAGAATGATCTTGTGTTATGCTTAGGATTGGGTCTTGTCCATCACATCGTGTAGTTCGTTTGCTAGAGCTTTTCTAATGTCAAGTATCATTTCTTTAGACCATGAGATTGTGCAACTCCCGGATACCGTAGGAGTGCTTTGGGTGTATCAAATGTCACAACGTAACTGGGTGACTATAAAGGTGCACTACATGTATCTCTGAAAGTGTTTGTTGGGTTGGCATGAATCGAGAATGGGATTTGTCACTCCGTATGACGGAGAGGTATCTCTGGGCCCACTCGGTAATGCATCATCATAATGAGCTCAATGTGACTAAGCAGTTAGTCACGGGATCATGCGTTACGGAACGAGTAAAGTGACTTGCCGGTAACGAGATTGAACGAGGTATTGGGATACCGACGATCGAATCTCGGTCAAGTAACATACCGATTGACAAAGGGAATTGAATACGGGATTGATCGAATCCCCGACATCGTGGTTCATCCGATGAGATCATCGTGGAACATGTGGGAGCCAATATGGGTATCCAGATCCCGCTATTGGTTATTGGCCGGAGAGGTGTCTCGGTCATGTCTGCATGGTTCCCGAACCCGTAGAGTCTACACACTTAAGGTTCGGTGATGCTAGAGTTGTTATGGGAAATAGTATGTGGTTACCGAAGGTAGTTCAGAGTCCCGGATGAGATCCCGGACATAACGAGGAGTTCTGGAATGGTCCGGCGGTGAAGATTGGTATATTGGACGAAGGGTATTGGAGTCCGGAAGTGTTTTGGGGGTACCAGGCTATGGCCAGCATGACCGGAAAGTGTTTCGAGAGCCCCGACAAGTGTTGAAGGGCCTCATGGGCCAAAGGGGAAGGGGCAAACCTTAGTGGGGTGGTGCGCCCCCCACACCCTTTCCCACGTTACTTGGGTAGGTGGGGCGCCTCCACCTGGCTTGGGAGGCAATCCTCCACCTGCTTGGCTTGGGGGGCAAGTCTCCCTAGGATTTTCCCTAGGGAGATCCAATCTGCTTGGCCGGCGCCCCCTAGGGGAATCCCTAGGGCGCCTCCCCCTCTCCCCTTTCCCCTATATATAGTGGAGGGGTGGGAGGGCAGTCGCACCCCTTCCCTGGTGCAGCCCTTCCCTCCTCCAACTCCTCCTCCTCCTCCTGCGTAGTGCTTAGCGAAGCTCTTCCGGAGAACCACGAGCTCCATCGCCACCATGCCGTCGTGCTGCTGGAGTTCTCCATCAACTTCTCCTCTCCCCTTGCCGGATCAAGAAGGAGGAGACATCCCCGGGCTGTACGTGTGTTGAACGCGGAGGCGCCGTCCGTTCGGCGCTAGATCGGATCTTCCGCGATTTGAATCGCCGTGAGTACGACTCCATCAACCGCGTTCTTGTAATGCTTCCGCTTAGCGATCTTCAAGGGTATGAATATGCACTCCCTCTCTCTCGTTGCTAGCATCTCCTAGATTGATCTTGGTGACACGTAGGAAAATTTTGAATTATTGCTACGTTCCCCAACAGTGGCATCATGTGAAGGAAATATGCCCTAGAGACAATAATAATGTTATTGTTTTATTTCCTTATATCATGATAAATGTTTATTATTCATGCTTGAATTGTATTATCCGGAAACATAATACTTGTGTGAATACATAGACAAACTAAACGTCACTAGTATGTCTCTACTTGACTAGCTCGTTAATCAAAGATGGTTATGTTTCCTAACCATAGACATGTGTTGTCATTTGATTAATGGGATAACATTATTATGAGAATGATGTGATTGACATGACCCATTCCATTATCTTAGCACCCGATGGTTTAGTATGTTGCTATTGTTTTCTTCATGACTTATACATGTTCTTATGACTATGAGATTATGCAACTCCCGTTTGCCAGAGGAACACTTTGTGTGCTACCAAACATCACAACGTAACTGGGTGATTATAAAGGAGCTCTACAGGTGTCTCCAAAGGTAAATGTTGGGTTGGCATATTTCGAGATTAGAATTTGTCACTCCGATTGTCGGAGAGGTATCTCTGGGCCCTCTCGGTAATGCACATCACATAAGCCTTGCAAGCATTGCAACTAATGAGTTAGTTGCGAGATAATGTATTACGAAACAAGTAAAGAGACTTGCCGGTAACGAGATTGAACTAGGTATTGAGATACCGACGATCGAATCTCGGGCAAGTAACATACCGATGACAAAGGGAACAACGTATGTTGTTATGCGGTCTGACCGATAAAGATCTTCGTAGAATATGTAGGAGCCAATATGAGCATCCAGGTTCCGCTATTGGTTATTGACCGGAGACGTGTCTCGGTCATGTCTACATTGTTCTCGAACCCGTAGGGTCCCCACGCTTAAGGTTTCGATGACAGTTATATTATGAGTTTATGAGTTTTGATGTACCGAAGTTAGTTCGGAGTCCCGGATGTGATCACGGACATAACGAGGAGTCTCGAAATGGTCGAGACATAAAGATTGATATATTGGACGGCTATATTCGGACACCGGAAGTGTTCCGGGTGATTTCAGAGAAAACCGGAGAGCCGGAGGGTTACCGGAACCCTACCGGGAGAAGTAATGGGCCATATGGGCCTTAGTGGAGAAAGAGAAGGGCAGCCAGGGTGGGCCGCGCGCCTCCTCCCCCCTGATCCGAATTGGACTAGGAGAGGGGGGGGGGCGCCCCCCTTTCCTTCTCCCTCCCCACTTCCTTCCCCCTCCTAGTAGGAGTCCTACTCCTACTAGGAGGAGGACTCCTCCTTGGCGCGCCATAGGGCCGGCCAGCCTCCTCCCCTTGCTCCTTTATATACGGGGGCAGGGGGCACCCCTAGACACACAAGTTGATCCACGTGATCGTATTCTTAGCCGTGTGCGGTGCCCCCTTCCACCATAATCCTCGATAATATTGTAGTGGTGCTTAGGCAAAGCCCTGCGATGGTAGTACATCAAGATCGTCACCACACCGTTGTGCTGACGGAACTCTTCCCCGACACTTTGCTGGATCGGAGTCGGGGATCGTCATCGAGCTGAACGTGTGCTAAAACTCGGAGGTGCCGTAGTTTCGGTGCTTGATCGGTTGGGCCGTGAAGACGTACGACTACATCAACCGCGTTGTGCTAACGCTTCCGCTGTCGGTCTACAAGGGTACGTAGATCGCACTCTCCCCTCTCGTTGCTATGCATCACCATGATCTTGCGTGTGCGTAGGAATTTTTTTGAAATTACTACGTTCCCCAACAGTGGTATCAGAGCCTAGGTTTTATGTGTTGATGTTATATGCACAAGTACAACACAAGTGAGTTGTGGGCGATATAAGTCATACTGCTTACCAGCATGTCATACTTTGGTTCGGCGGTATTGTTGGACGAACCGGCCCGGACCGACATTACGCGTACGCTTACGCGAGACCGGTTCTCCCGACGTGCTTTGCACAAAGGTGGCTAGCGGGTGACAGTTTCTCCAAATTTAGTTGAACCGAGTGTGGCTACACCCGGTCCTTGCAAAGGTTAAAACAACACCAACTTGACAAACTATCGTTGTGGTTTTGATGCGTAGGTAAGATTGGTTCTTGCTTAAGCCCGTAGCAGCCACGTAAAACTTGCAACAACAAAGTAGAGGACGTCTAACTTGTTTTTGCAGGGCATGTTGTGATGTGATATGGTTAAGACATGATGCTAAAATTTTATTGTATGAGATGATCATGTTTTGTAACCAAGTTATCGGCAACTGGCAGGAGCCATATGGTTGTCGCTTTATTGTATGCAATGCAATTGCGATGTAATGCTTTACTTTATCACTAAACGGCAGCGATAGTCGTGGAAGCATAAGATTGGCGAGACGACAACGATGCTATGATGATGATCAAGGTGTCACGCCGGTGACGATGGTGATCACGACGGTGTTTCGAAGATGGAGATCACAAGCACAAGATGATGATGGCCATATCATATCACTTATATTGATTGCATTTGATGTTTATCTTTTATGCATCTTATCTTGCTTTGATTGACGGTAGCATTTTAAGATGATCTCTCACTAATTATCAAGAAGTGTTCTCCCTGAGTATGCACCGTTGCGAAAGTTCTTCGTGCTGAGACACCACATGATGATCGGGTGCGATAGGCTCTACGTTCAAATACAACGGGTGCAAAACAGTTGCACACGCGGAATACTCAGGTTATACTTGACGAGCCGAGCATATACAGATATGGCCTCGGAACACGGAGACCGAAAGGTCGAGTGTGAATCATATAGTAGATATGATCAACATAGTGATGTTCACCAATGAAACTACTCCATCTCACGTGATGATCGAACATGGTTTAGTTGATTTGGATCACGTAATCACTTAGAGGATTAGAGGGATGTCTATATAAGTGGGAGTTCTTTAGTAATATGATTAATTGTACCTAAATTTATCATGAACTTAGTACCTGGTAGTATCTTGCTTGTTTATGTTTGATTGTAGATAGATGGCCCGTGCTGTTGTTCCGTTGAATTTTAATGCGTTCCTTGAGAAAGCAAAATTGAAATATGATGGTAGCAATTGCACAGAATGGGTCCGTAACTTGAGGATTATCCTAATTACTGCACATAAGAATTACGTCCTGGAAGCACCGCTGGGTGCCAGGCCTGCTGCTGGAGCAACACCAGATGTTATGAACGTTTGGTACAGCAAAGCTGATGACTACTCGATACTTCAGTGTGCCATGCTTTACGGCTTAGAATCGGGACTTCAACGACGTTTTGAACGTCATGGAGCATATGAGATGTTCCAGGAGTTGAAGTTAGTATTTCAAGCAAATGCCCAGATTGAGAGATATGAAGTCTCCAATAAGTTCTATAGCTGCAAGATGGAGGAGAACAGTTCTGTCAGTGAGCATATACTCAAAATGTCTGGGTATAATAATCACTTGATTCAATTGGAAGTTAATCTTCTAGATGATTGCGTCATTGACAGAATTCTCCAATCACTGCCACCAAGCTACAAGAGCTTCGTGATGAACTATAATATGCAAGGGATGAATAAGACTATTCCCGAGCTCTTCGCAATGCTGAAAGCTGCGGAGGTGGAAATCAAGAAGGAGCATCAAGTGTTGATGGTCAACAAGACCACTAGTTTCAAGAAAAAGGGCAAAGGGAAGAAGAAGGGGAACTTCAAAAAGAACAGCAAGCAAGTTGCTACTCAACAGAAGAAACCCAAACCTGGACCTAAGCCTGAAACTGAGTGCTTCTACTGCAAGCAGACTGGTCACTGGAAGCAGAACTGCCCCAAGTATTTGGCAGATAAGAAGGATGGCAAGGTGAACAAAGGTATATGTGGTATACATGTTATTGATGTGTACCTTACTAATGCTCGCAGTAGCACCTGGGTATTTGATACTGGTTCCGTTGCTAACATTTGCAACTAGAAACATGGACTACGGATTAAGCGAAGATTAGCTAAGGACGAGGTGACGATGTGCGTGGGAAATGGTTCCAAAGTCGATGTGATCGCGGTCGGCACGCTACCTCTACATCTACCTTCGGGATTAGTATTAGACCTAAATAATTGTTATTTGGTGCCAGCGTTAAGCATGAACATTATATCTGGATCTTGTTTGATGCGAGACGGTTATTCATTTAAATCAGAGAATAATGGTTCTTCTATTTATATGAGTAATATCTTTTATGGTCATGCACCCTTAAAGAGTGGTCTATTCTTATTAAATCTCGATAGTAGTGATACACATATTCATAATGTTGAAGCCAAAAGATGCAGAGTTGATAATGATAGTGCAACTTATTTGTGGCACTGCCGTTTGGGTCATATCGGTGTAAAGCGCATGAAGAAACTCCATACCGATGGACTTTTGGAACCACTTGATTATGAATCGCTTGGTACTTGCGAACCGTGCCTTATGGGTAAGATGACAAAAACACCGTTCTCTGGTACTATGGAGAGAGCAACAGATTTGTTGGAAATCATACATACAGATGTATGTGGTCCAATGAATGTTGAGGCTCATGGCGGATGTCATTATTTTCTCACCTTCACAGATGACTTAAGCAGATATGGGTATATCTACTTAATGAAACATAAGTCTGAAACGTTTGAAAAGTTCAAAGAATTTCAGAGTGAAGTGGAAAATCATCGCAACAAGAAAATAAAATTCCTACGATCTGATCGTGGAGGAGAATATTTGAGTTACGAGTTTGGTGTACATTTGAAACAATGCAGAATAGTTTCGCAACTCACGCCACCTGGAACACCACAGCGTAATGGTGTGTCCGAACGTCGTAATCGTACTTTACTTGATATGGTGCGATCTATGATGTCTCTTACTGATTTACCGCTATCATTTTGGGGTTATGCTCTAGAGACGGCCGCATTCACGTTAAATAGGGCACCATCAAAATCCATTGAGACGATGCCTTATGAACTATGGTTTGGCAAGAAACCAAAGTTGTCGTTTCTGAAAGTTTGGGGTTGCGATGCTTATGTGAAAAAGCTTCAACCTGATAAGCTCGAACCCAAATCGGAGAAATGTGTCTTCATAGGATATCCAAAGGAAACTATTGGATACACCTTCTATCACAGATCCGAAGGCAAAACTTTTGTTGCTAAATTCGGAAACTTTCTAGAGAAGAAGTTTCTCTCGAAAGAAGTGAGTGGGAGGAAAGTAGAACTTGATGAGGTAACTGTACCTGCTCCCTTATTGAAAAGTAGTACATCACAGAAACCAGTTTCTGTGACACCTACACCAATTAGTGAGGAAGCTAATGATGATGATCATGAAGCTTCAGAACAAGATACTACTAAACCTCATAGATCAACCATAGTAAGATCTGCACCAGAGTGGTACGGTAATCCTGTTCTGGAAGTCATGCTACTAGATCATGATGAACCAACAAACTATGGGGAAGCGATGGTGAGCCCAGATTCCGCAAAATGGCTTGAAGCCATGAAATCTGAGACGGGATCCATGTATGAGAACAAAGTGTGGACTTTGGTTGACTTGCCCAAAGATCGGCAAGCAATTGAGAATAAATGGATCTTCAAGAAGAAGACTGACGCTGACGGTAATGTTACTGTCTACAAAGCTCGACTTGTCGCAAAAGGTTTTCGACAAATTCAAGGGATTGACTGATGAAGACATGTACCTAGGGTGGGGACGCGGACCTGACCCAAGAGTCCTACCCTAGGACGTCCCTAGGAGAAGTCACCTTTCAATCGACTTAAAGGTATCCCACTCGACGGACTCAAGACACTCGACCAGAAAGCTATCACTCGACCATGAAGCCAACCACTCGACCGCCAGGAGACCTACAGTCACTCCGCAGGCACACGGTCAGCTGTTAAGTAGTCTTTATGGTCATCATAGCACTTTAATAGGGGTGTTACCAGTAATGCCCAACCTTAAATATACCTTAAACCCTGCATTACTGAGGGCAGGAGGGGGCCGGCGAACTCTATATAAGCCACCCCCTCCTCAGTATGAAGGGTTCGCACCCCAGTTATTCACACGCCAGTAATCCAATCGACCGCCTCCAGGCACCGAGACCTAGGGCTGTTACTTCCTCCGCGAAGGGCCTGAACTCGTACATCTTGGTGTATTTACAACTTCCCAATAGCTGAGATCTAGCCTCTCCATACTTACCCCCTACATCACTGTCAGAGTTAGAACCACGATATTGACTACAATGAGACCTTCTCACCCGTAGCGATGCTTAAGTATGTCCGAATCATGTTAGCAATTGCCGCATTTTATGATTATGAAATTTGGCAGATGGATGTCAAAACTGCATTCCTGAGTGGATTTCTAAAAGAAGAGTTGTATATGATGCAGCCGGAAGGTTTTGTCGATCCAAAGGGAGCTGACAAAGTGTGCAAGCTCCAGCGATCCATTTATGGACTGGTGCAAGCCTCTCGGAGTTGGAATAAACGCTTTGATAGTGTAATCAAAGCATTTGGTTTTATACAGACTTTTGGAGAAGCCTGTATTTACAAGAAAGTGAGTGGGAGCTCTGTAGCATTTCTGATATTATATGTAGATGACATATTACTAATCGGAAATGATATAGAATTTCTGGATAGCATAAAGGGATACTTGAATAAGAGTTTTTCAATGAAAGACCTCGGTGAAGCTGCTTACATATTGGGCATTAAGATCTATAGAGACAGATCAAGACGCTTAATTGGACTTTCACAAAGCACATACCTTGACAAAGTTTTGAAAAAGTTCAAAATGGATGAAGCAACGAAAGGATTCTTGCCTGTGTTACAAGGTGTGAAATTGAGTAAGACTCAATGCCCGACCAATGCAGAAGATAGAGAGAAAATGAAAGATGTTCCCTATGCTTCAGCCATAGGCTCTATCATGTATGCAATGCTGTGTACCAGACCTGATGTGTGTCTTGCTATAAGTCTAGCAGGAAGGTACCAAAGTAATCCAGGAGTGGATCACTGGACAGCGGTCAAGAACATCCTGAAATACCTGAAAAGGACTAAGGATATGTTTCTCATTTATGGAGGTGACAAAGAGCTCGTCGTAAGTGGTAACGTCGATGCAAGCTTTGACACTGATCCGGACGATTCTAAATCGCAAACCGGATACGTGTTTATATTGAACGGTGGAGCTGTCAGTTGGTGCAGTTCTAAACAAAGCGTCGTAGCAGGATCTACATGTGAAGCGGAGTACATAGCTGCTTCGGAAGCAGCAAATGAAGGAGTCTGGATGAAGGAGTTCATATCCGATCTAGGTGTCATACCTAGTGCATCGGGTCCAATGAAAATCTTTTGTGACAATACTGGTGCAATTGCCTTGGCAAAGGAATCCAGATTTCACAAGAGAACCAAGAACATCAAGAGACGCTTCAATTCCATCCGGGATCTAGTCCAGGTGGGAGACATAGAGATTTGCAAGATACATACGGATCTGAATGTTGCAGACCCGTTGACTAAGCCTCTCCCACGAGCAAAACATGATCAGCACCAAAGCTCCATGGGTGTTAGAATCATTACTGTCTAATCTAGATTATTGACTCTAGTGCAAGTGGGAGACTGAAGGAAATATGCCCTAGAGACAATAATAATGTTATTATTTTATTTCCTTATATCATGATAAATGTTTAATATTCATGCTAGAATTGTATTATCTGGAAACATAATACTTGTGTGAATACATAGACAAACTAAACGTCACTAGTATGTCTCTACTTGACTAGCTCGTTAATCAAAGATGGTTATGTTTCCTAACAATAGACATGTGTTGTCATTTGATTAACGGGATCACATTATTAGGAGAATGATGTGATTGACATGACCCATTCCATTAGCTTAGCACCCGATGGTTTAGTATGTTGCTATTGCTTTCTTCATGACTTATACATGTTCTTATGACTATGAGATTATGCAACTCCCGTTTGCCAGAGGAACACTTTGTGTGCTACCAAACGTCACAACGTAACTGGGTGATTATAAAGGAGCTCTAAAGGTGTCTCCAAAGGTAAATGTTGGGTTGGCGTATTTCGAGATTAGAATTTGTCACTCCGATTCTCGGAGAGGTATCTCTGGGCCCTCTCGGTAATGCACATCACATAAGCCTTGCAAGCATTGCAACTAATGAGTTAGTTGTGAGATGATGTATTACGAAACGAGTAAAGAGACTTGCCGGTAACGAGATTGAACTAGGTATTGAGATACCGACGATCGAATCTCGGGCAAGTAACATACCGATGACAAAGGGAACAATGTATGTTGTTATGCGGTCTGACCGATAAAGATCTTCGTAGAATATGTAGGAGCCAATATGAGCATCTAGGTTCCGCTATTGGTTATTGACCGGAGACGTGTCTCGGTCATGTCTACATTGTTCTCGAACCCGTAGGGTCCTCACGCTTAAGGTTTCGATGACAGTTATATTATGAGTTTATGAGTTTTGATGTACCGAAGTTAGTTCGGAGTCCCGGATGTGATCACGGACATAACGAGGAGTCTCGAAATGGTCGAGACATAAAGATTGATATATTGGACGGCTATATTCGGACACCGGAAGTGTTCCGGGTGATTTCGGAGAAAACCGGAGAGCCGGGGGGTTACCGGAACCCTACCGGGAGAAGTAATGGGCCATATGGGCCTTAGTGGAGAGAGAGAAGGGCAGCCAGGGTGGGCGCGCGCCTCCTCCCCCTAGTCCGAATTGGACTAGGAGAGGGGGGGCGGCGCCCCCCTTTCCTTCTCCCTCCCCACTTCCTTCCCCCTCCTAGTAGGAGTCCTATTCCTAGTAGGAGGAGGACTCCTCCTTGGCGCGCCATAGGGCCGGCCGGACTCCTCCCCTTGCTCCTTTATATACGGGGGCAGGGGGCACCCCTAGACACACAAGTTGATCCACGTGATCGTATTCTTAGCCGTGTGCGGTGCCCCCTTCCACCATAATCCTCGATAATATTGTAGTGGTGCTTAGGCGAAGCCCTGCGACGGTAGTACATCAAGATCGTCACCACGCCGTCGTGCTGACGGAACTCTTCCCCGACACTTTGCTGGATTGGAGTCCGGGGATCGTCATCGAGCTGAACGTGTGCTAAAACTTGGAGGTGCCATAGTTTCAGTGCTTGATCGGTTGGGCCGTGAAGACGTACGACTACATCAACCGCGTTGTGCTAACGCTTCCGCTGTCGGTCTACAAGGGTACGTAAATCGCACTCTCCCCTCTCGTTGCTATGCATCACCATGATCTTGCGTGTGCGTAGGAATTTTTTTGAAATTACTACGTTCCCCAACATCATGAGCTAGGTCTATGCGTAGATTCTATGCACGAGTAGAACAAAAAGTAGTTGTGGGTGATGATTTGTTCAATTTGCTTGCCGTTACTAGTCTTATCTTGATTTGGCGGCATTGTGGGATGAAGCGGCCCGGACCGACCTTACACGTACACTTACGTGAGACAGGTTCCACCGACTGACATGCACTTGATGCATAAGGTGGCTAGCGGGTGTCTGTCTCTCCCACTTTAGTCGGATCGGATTCGATGAAGAGGGTCCTTATGAAGGTTAAATAACAATTGGCATATCACCGTTGTGGCTTTTGCGTAGGTAAGAAACGTTCTTGCTAGAAATCCATAGCAGCCACGTAAAACATGCAACAACAATTAGAGGACGTCTAACTTGTTTTTGCAGGGTATGCTATGTGATGTGATATGGCCATAAGGATGTGATGAATTATATATATGTGATGTATGAGATTGATCATGTTCTTGTAATAGGAATCACAACTTGCATGTCGATGAGTATGACAACCGGCAGGAGCCATAGGAGTTGTCTTAATTTATTGTATGACCTGCGTGTCAATGAAAAACGCCATGTAATTACTTTACTTTATTGCTAACCGTTAGCCATAGTAGTAGAAGTAATAGATGATGATACAACTTCATGAAGACACGATGATGGTGATCATGATGATGGAGATCATGGTGTCATGCCGGTGACGAAGCCGCGCCTTGAAGATGGAGATCAAAAGGCGCAAGATGATATTGGCCATATCATGTCACTTTATGATTTGCATGTGATGTTTATCATGTTTACATCTTATTTTCTTAGAACGACGGTAGCATAAATAAGATGATCCCTCGCTAAAATTTCAAGAAAGTGTTCCCCCTAACTGTGCACCGTTGCGAAGGTTCGTTGTTTCGAAGCACCACGTGATGATCGGGTGTGATAGATTCTAACGTTCGCATACAACGGGTATAAGCCATATTTACACATGCGAAACACTTAGGTTGACTTGACGAGCCTAGCATGTACAGACATGGCCTCGGAACACAAGAGACCGAAAGGTCCAACATGAGTCGTATAGTAGATACGATCAACATGAAGATGTTCACCGATGATGACTAGTCCGTCTCACGTGATGATCGGACACGGCCTAGTTGACTCGGATCATGTATCACTTAGATGACTAGAGGGATGTCTATCTAAGTGGGACTTCATTAAATAATCAGATGAACTTAATTATCATGAACATAGTCAAAAGGTCTTTGCAAATTATGTCGTAGCTTACGCTTTAGTTCTACTGTTTTAGATATGTTCCTAGAGAAAATTTAGTTGAAAGTTGATAGTAGCAATTATGCGGACTGGGTCCGTAAACTGAGGATTGTCCTCATTGCTGCGCAGAAGGATTATGTCCTTAATGTACCGCTCAGTGAGCTCAATCTCGAGCGTCGGTTGTGGATGTTGCGAACATCTGACATACACGTTTTGATGACTACGTGATAGTTCAGTGCGTAATGTTAAACGGTTTAGAATTGAGGCGCCGAAGACATTTTTTGAAATGTCGCAGAACATATGAGATGTTCCGAGAACTGAAATTGGGATTTCAGGCTCTTGCCCATGTCAAGAGGTATGAGACCTCCGAAAAGTTTCTTAGCCTGCAAACTAAGGGAGAAAAGTTCAATCATTGAGCATGTGCTCAGATTGTGTGAGTACTACAGTCGCTTGAATCAAGTGGGAGTAAATCTTCCAAATGAGATAGTGATGGTTCTCCAAAGTCACTGCCACCAAGCTACTAGAGCTTCATGATGAACTATAACATATCAGGGATAGATATGATGATCCTTGAGCTATTCGTGATGTTTGACACCGCAAAAGTAGAAATCAAGTAGGAGCATCAATTGTTGATGGTTAGTAAAACCACTAGTTTCAAGAAGGGCAAGGGCAAGAAGGGATACTTCATGAAACGGCAAATCAGTTGCTGCTCTGGTTAAGAAGCCCAAGGTTGAACCCAAACCCGAGACTAAGTGCTTCTGTAATAAGGGGAACAGTCACTGAAGCAGAACTACCCTAGATACTTGGTAGATGAGAAGGCAGGCAAGGTAGACAGAAGTATATTGGATATACATTATATTAATGTGTACTTTACTAGTATTCCTAGTAGCACCAGGGTATTAGATACCGGTTCGGTTGCTAAGTGTTAGTAACTCGAAATAAAAGGCTACGGAATAAATGGAGACTAGCTAAAGGTGAGATGACGATATGTGTTGGAAGTGTTTCCAAGGTTGATGTAATCAAACATCGTACACTCCCTCTACCATCGGGATTGGTATTAAACCTAAATAATTGTTATTTGGTGTTTGCGTTGAGCATAGACATGATTGGATTATGTTTATCGCAATACGATTATTCATTTAAGGAGAATAATGGTTACTCTGTTTATTTGAATAATACCTTCAATGGTCTTGCACCTAGAATGAATGGTTTATTGAATCTCGATCGTAGTGATACACATGTTCATGCGAAAAGATATAAGATAGTAATGATAGTACCACATACTTGTGGCACTGCAATTTGAGTCATATTGGTATAAAACGCATGAAGAAGCTCCATGTTGATGGATCTTTGGACTCACTCATTTTTTGAAAAGATTGAGACATGCGAACCATGTCTATTGGTATATATGCATGAAGAAACACCATACAGATGGATCGTTTGGACTCACTTGATTTTGAATCACTTGAGACATGCAAATCATACCACATGGGCAAGATGACTTAAAGGCCTCGTTTTCAGTAAGATGGAACAAGAAAGCAACTTGTTGGAAGTAATACATTTTGATGTGTGCAGTCCAATGAGTGCTGAGGCACGCAGTGGATATCTTATGTTCTTACTTCACAGATGATTTGAGTAGATGCTAAGTGTATTTCCACAAGTCTGAATTATTGAAAGGTTCAAGTAATTTCAGAGTGAAGTTGAAAATCATCGTGACAAGAGGATAAAATGTCTATGATATGATCATAGAGATGAATATCTGAGTTACGAGTTTGGCACACAATTAAGACATTGTGGAAATTGTTTCACGACTAATACCGCCTGGAACACCATAGTGTGATGGTGTGTCCGAACATCATAGCTGCACCCTATTGGATGTGGTGCATACCATGATGTCTCTTATCGAATTACCACTATCGTCTATGGGTTAGGCATTAGAGACAACCGCATTCACTTTATATAGGGCACCACGCAATTCCATTGAGACGACACCGTATGAACTATGGTTTAGAGAAACCTAAGCCGTCGTTTCATAAAAGTTTGGCGCTGCGACGCTTATGTGAAAAAGTTTCAGGCTGATAAGCTCCAACCCAAAGCGGTAAATGCATCTTAATAGAATACCCAAAACAGTTGGCTATACCTCCTATTTCAGATCCGGAAGCAAAAGTGATTGTTTCTAGAAACGGGTCCTTTCTCGAGGAAAATTTTCTCTCGAAAGAATTGAGTGGGAGGATGGTGGAGACTTGATGAGGTTATTGAACCGTCACTTCAACTAGTGTGTAGCAGGGCACATGGAGTTGTTCCTGTGGCACCTACACCAATTGAAGTGGAAGCTTAGGATAGTGATCATGAAACTTCGGATCAAGTCACTACCAAACCTCGTAGGACGACAAGGATGCGTACCACTTCAGAGTGGTACGTAATCCTGTCTTGGAAGTCATGTTGCTAGACAACAATGAACCTACGAACTATGAAGAAGCGATGGTGGGACCGGATTCCGGCGAATGGCTCGAGGCCATAAAATCCGAGAGAGGATCCATGTATAAAAACAAAGTATAGACTTTGGAAGAACTACTTGATGGTCGTAAGGCTGTTGGGTGCAGATGGATTTTAAAAGGAAGACGGACAATGATGGCAAGTGTCACCATTAAGAAAGCTCGACTTGTCGTTAAGATGTTTTTCGACAAGTTCAAGGAGTTGACTACGATGAGACTTTCTCACTCGTAGCGATGCTAAGAGTCTGTTGGAATTATATTAGCAGCTACTGCATTATTTATGAAATCTTGCAGATAGGATGTCAAAACATTGTTTCCTCGACGATTTTCTTGAGGAAAGGTTGTATGTGATACAACCAGAAGGTTTTGTCAATCCTGAAAGATCCTAACAAGTATGCAAAGCTCCAGCAATCCTTCTAAGGACTGGAGTAAGCATCTCGGAGTTGGAATGTACTCTTTGATGAGATGATAAAAGATTTTGGGTTTATACAAAGTTTATGAGAAACTTGTATTTCCAAAGAAGTGAGTGGGAGCACTATATAATTTTTGATGAGTATATGTTGTTAACATATTGTTGATCAGAAGTGATGTAGAATTCCTGGAAAGCATACAGGGTTATTTGAAAAGTGTTTTTCAATGGAAAACCTGGATTAAGCTACTTGAACATTGAGCATCAAGATCTATAAGGATAGATCAAAAACGCTTAATAGTACTTTCAAATGAATACATACCGTGACAAGATTTTGAAGGAGTTCAAAATAGATCAGCAAAGAAGGAGTTCTTGGCTGTGTTACAAGGTGTGAGTATTGAGTAAGACTCAAGACCTGACCACGGCAGAAGAGAGAGAAAGGACAAAGGTCGTCCCCTATGCTTTAGACGTAGGCTCTATGGTATGCTATGTTGTGTACCGCACCTGAAGTGTGCCTTGCCATGAGTCAGTCAAGGGGTACAAGAGTGATCCAGGAATGGATCACATGACAGCGGTCAAACTTACCCTTAGTAACTAGTGGACTAAGGAATTTTCTCGATTATGGAGGTGGTAAAAGAGTCGTCGTAAAGGGTTACGTCGATGCAAACTTTGACACTAATCCGGATGACTCTGAGTAGTAAACTGGATTCATATAGTAGAGCAGTTATTTGGAATAGCTCCAAGTAGCGCGTGGTAGCTGCATATACAAGATGACATAGATATTTGTAAAGCACACACGGATCTGAAAGGTTCATACCCGTTGGCTAATAACCTCTCTCACAAGCGAGATATGATCAAACCCCATGGGTGTTGGATTCATTACAATCACATAGTGATGTGAACTAGATTATTGACTCTAGTGCAAGTGGGAGACTGTTGGAAATATGCCCTAGAGGCAATAATAAAATGGTAATTATTGTATTTCCTTGTTCATGATAATTGTCTATTGTTCATGCTATAATTGTATTAACTAGAAACCATAATACATGTGTGAATACATAGACCACAACATGTCCCTAGTGAGCCTCTAGTTGACTAGCTCGTTGATCAATAGATGGTTATGGTTTCCTGACCATGGACATTTGATGTCATTGATAACGGGATCACATCATTAGGAGAATGATGTGATGGACAAGACCCAATCCTAAGCATAACACAAGATCGTGTAGTTCGTTTGCTAGAGCTTTTCTAATGTCAAGTATCATTTCCTTAGACCATGAGATTGTGCAACTCCCGGATACCGTAGGAGTGCTTTGGTTGTATCAAACATCACAACGTAACTAGGTGACTATAAAGGTGCACTACAGGTATCTCCTAAAGTGTTTGTTGGGTTGGCACGAATTGAGACTGGGATTTGTCACTCCGTATGACGGAGAGGTATCTCTGGGCCCACTCGGTAATGCATCATCATAATGAGCTCAATGTGACTAAGCAGTTAGTCACGGGATCATGCGTTACGGAACGAGTAAAGTGACTTGCCGGTAACGAGATTGAACGAGGTATTGGGATACCGACGATCGAATCTCGATCAAGTAACATACCGATTGACAAAGGGAATTGAATACGGGATTGATCGAATCCCCGACATCGTGGTTCATCCGATGAGATCATCGTGGAACATGTGGGAGCCAATATGGGTAACCAGATCCTGCTATTGGTTATTGGCCGGAGAGGTGTCTCGGTCATGTCTGCATGGTTCCCGAACCCGTAGGGTCTACACACTTAAGGTTCGGTGACGCTAGAGTTGTTATGGAAAATAATATGTGGTCACCGAAGGTAGTTCGGAGTCCCGGATGAGATCCCGGATATAACGAGGAGCTCCGGAATGGTCCGACGGTGAAGATTTATATATTGGACGAAGGGTATTGGAGTCCGGAAGTGTTCTGGGGGGTACCAGGCTATGGCCAGCATGACCGAAAGGTGTTTCGGGAGCCCCGGCAAGTGTTGGAGGGCCTCATGGGCCAAAGGGGTAGGGGCAAACCAGCCCTCCAAGGGGTGGTGCGCCCCCCACACCCTTTCCCACGTTACTTGGGGAGGTGGGGTGCCTCCACCTGGCTTGGGAGGCAATCCTCCACCTGCTTGGCTTGGGGGGCAAGTCTCCCTAGGATTTTCCCTAGGGAGATCCAATCTGCTTGGCCGCCGCCCACTAGGGGAAACCCTAGGGCGCCTCCACCCTCTCCCCTTGCCCCTATATATAATGGATGGGTGGGAGGGAAGCCGCACCCCTTCCCTGGCGCAGCCCCTCCCTCCTCCAACTCCTCCTCCTCCTCCGTAGTGCTTAGTGAAGCTCTGCCGGAGAACCACGAGCTCCATCGCCACCATGCCGTCGTGCTGCTGGAGTTTTCCCTCAACTTCTCCTCTCCCCTTGCTGGATCAAGAAGGAGGAGACGTCCCCGTCCTATACGTGTGTTGAACGCGGAGGCGCCGTCCGTTCGGCGCTAGATTGGATCTTCCGCGATTTGAATCGCCGTGAGTACGACTCCATCAACTGCGTTCTTGTAATGCTTCCGCTTAGCGATCTTCAAGGGTATGAAGATGCACTCCCTCTCTCTCGTTGCTAGCATCTCCTAGATTGATCTTGGTGACATGTAGCAATTTTTTTAATTATTGCTATGTTCCCCAACAAGGGCGACCGTCGGATTCAGATCGACGGCCACGGTTCAAACCCTAGCGCCAGACTGGGCCGAAGGGCCGAGTGGGAGCCGACTGGGCCAAGGCCGCAGCTTAGCCGTGGGCGCTAGGCTGTGCTGCCGCTATTTTTTTGTCTTTTCAAAGAATAGAAAAATTTCAGAAAAGAAATGTTCGTGAATTTTAATAAAGAAAATTAAAAAAGTTCATGATTTTTTTATTCGGTCAAAGAAAAGTTCCTGTAAAGAGTAAAAAGTTCATGAATTTTTTATTCATGTTTTTTCCGCTGCGTAAATAATTCATATTGCTCTTTTACAAAGAAAAATAAAAGTTTACATAGAAATAAGTTTTTAAGAGCATGTTAAAAGTAATTATTAAAATGAATATGATTATGTTATTTTTATGACCAACGTTGTTAATAACATGATAATGTTTTATTATTGGAATTTAAGGTGCATTTATTTCTAATATGTTGCCCAACGGTAATATAGATTTAATTGCATAGACAATTGTATGTTCGATTTGACCAACGTTAGATTAATCTTATACTGATTTCACTTAAATTGTGATTTCAGGAGGCTTCCACTTGATGAGTTGCCTTAAAGATGTTTCGATACTCAGAGGTGACAACTACATTGAGTGGAGGAAGAAAGTAGAACTGGCATTTGTCTTTGCTGAGCTAGACTGGGTAGTGGACACTCCACATGCGGTCAGACCTACAGAGCCAGTAAAAGGGGCCACTAATGATGATGCTGCGTGGGATAAAAAGAGGGAGGATTATGCTCCTTTGGAGATGTTATACTCCATAGAAAACCAAAAGTGGGTCAATTCAAACAAAAAGTGCATGGCGTTTATAAAGAATACAATTGAGAACACCATTGTGGGTCTCAATTGCAGAGTGCACTACCGCTGGGGAGTTGCTGGCAAAGATAAAGAGTCATTTCAATGGCTCTTCAAAGATATATGCCACACAGGTTTTAAAACAATTGGTGATAGAAAACTACACAGGTGGTAGTCATGGAATAAGAGAGCACATCCTTAAGATGAGCAATATGGCAGCAAAGCTCAAGCCCATGGATGCGGATCTAGAGATCAAACAGAAGCTCCTGGTCCACCTGGTCATGGCTTCACTAGCAAAGGAGTTTGAAACTTTTATTGTAAAGTACAATATGCCACCTGGCACATGGGACATTGAAAATACAATAGCAATATGTGCCCAAGAAGAGGGCAGACTCAAAGCCTCACATGGTGGTTCACTCAACTATGTGAAGGATCACAAGAAAAAGAATTACAATCAAAACAGCAATAGTTCCCCTGCAAAGCCACAAGAAAAAGCTCCCTATCAGCATCAGCGTCACCAATAGCCTTTCCCAGTGGACAAAGACACTTGTCTCCACTGTAAGAAGACCGGGCATTACAAGAAAGACTGCCCTAATTGGCTGAAGTCAATCATGGCAAAAAGAGGAAAAAAATATAGTTTCCTTTGTAAATGAATCGTTGTATACACAGTTTTCAAAATCCACTTGGTGGATTGACTCAACAGCAATTGTTCATGTTGCAAATTCTTTACAGGGATTCCATTCGACGCGCACTACGCAAAGAAGCGAAAGACGCATTGATGTGGCAAATGGAGTTGAAGCAGAAGTTGAAGTTGTCAGTGACATCTCCTTGGAGTTAGTTGATGGATTCAATCGTCTACTTAAAGATGTTTTATTTGTTCCATCATGTCATAGAAACTTAATTAGTGTTTCTTGTTTGCACAAAGATAATTATGAATGTTATTTTGGACAGGGCAAGTGTGCCATATGGTTAAAAAATGCTTATGTGGGTGATGCTTTACTACACGATGAGCTTTATTTGTTATCACTTCGTGAAAAAGTTTATTCTGTATGCAATGTGAAAGAACATGTTTCCGCGTCGAATAAAGAACAAAATAAAAGAAAGATAACATTCGACTCATGGAAATTATGGCACTATCGCTTGGGCCATATTTCCAAGGGGAGAATAGAAAGATTAGTCAAAAGTGAAATTCTTCCTCCGTTAGAATTCTCATACTTAGAACAATGCATAGATTGCATTAAAGGAAAATATAAAACAAACAAAAAAGGTGCAATCCATAGCATAGGCACACTAGAAATCATTCACACCGACATTTGTGGACCATTTCCGGTGAAAAGTGTGGATGGATATGACTCGTTCATAACATTCGCAGATGACTACTCTCGCTATGGATATATTTAATCAATCAAAGAAAGATATGAAGCATTGGATAAATTTAAAATATTCAAAGCTGAAGTTGAAAATCAGCATGATAAAAGAATAAAGATAGTAAGATCCGACCGTGGGGGAGAGTACTACGGTCGGCACACCCATATGGCCAAGTCCCTAGACCTTTTGCAAAGTTCAGGAGACTGGCATAGTAGCCTAGTATTCAATGCTGGGTGAGCCTCAACAAAATGGAGTAGCTGAAGGGCGCAATCGTACACTTATGGATCTGGTGTGTAGCATGATGAGTTACTCCACCTTGCCATTGGGATTATGGATGGAGGCTCTTGAAACCGCCATTCACATTCCCAACAGATTACCAAGCAAGTTGGTGCCCAAAACACCGTGCGAGCTATGGATGGGAAGAGTGCCCTCCCTACAACACTTCAGGGTGTGGGGATGCCCTGCTGAGGCCAAAATGTTTAATCTAAACATTGCAAAGTTAGATCCCAAAACAGTGAGTTGCCACTTCATTGCCTATCCAGACAGATCAAAGGGTTTTCGTTTCTACTGTCCAGACAGATATACAAAGTTTATAGAAACAGGACACACAGTATTCTTAGAGGACGAAATGATGAGGGGGAGCTTGGTAGCTCGGAAAATTGATCTTGAGGAGAAGAGGGTGCATGCACCTAATCCAATGATTCAGGAGCCATTTTTCTCACTACCAGTTGCAACACCACCCATGACAACTACGGGGGCAGACCCGGAACCTATCCGTCAGGAGCCGACTGAACCCGTTGTTGAGCATGAAAGGGAGATGTAGCAGCAAATTATAGAAGAAGTGCCAGAAACAAAGGCCCTTAGAAGGTCTACAAGACGCAAAAAGTCAGCTATTTCTACTGATTATAAAGTTCATAACACGGAAATGGTTCATACAGAAAAAGATCCCACCTCATATGAAGAAGCCATGAGAAGCCCTCATTCATCAAAGTGGATGAAGGCAATGAAAGACGAGATGAAATCGATGAGTTCCAAAGATGTTTGGGCCTTAAAGAAAATTCCTAAAGGAGCCAAAACAGTAGGCTGCCAATGGGTCTACAAAACTAAGTATGACTCCAAAGGGAATGTAGAAAAGTATAAAGCAAGACTTGTGGCAAAAGGATTTACACAAAGAGAAGGGATAGATTACAATGAGACATTTTCTCCAGTCTCATGTAAGGATTCCTTCATAATCATAATGGCATTAGTTGCTCATTTTAATTTAGAGTTACATCAAATGGATGTAAAGACGACATTTCTGAACGTGGATTTGAAAGAAAATGTCTACATGAAACAACCCAAGGGTTTTATCATGGAAGGCAAGGACAATATGGGATGCCACCTGAAGAAATCCATTTATGGATTAAAGCAAGCCTCTAGACACTGGTATTTAAAGTTTAATCAAATGATTAAAAGTTTTGGATTTAAAGAAAATATTGAGGATAACTGTATTTATGCAAATTTTAAAAATGGGAAATATATTTTCCTAATCTTGTATGTGGATGATATCCTGCTTGCTAGCAGTGATGTTAGTCTACTACAAGAAACAAAGAAGTTCTTATCCTCAAATTTTGACATAACAGATCTTGGTGAAGCATCATATGTTTCGGGCATAGAAATTCACCGAGATAGGAACAATGAAATCTTAAGACTATCGCAGAAAGCATATTTAGAAAAAGTTCTTAAAAAGTATAATATGCATGTGACTAAAGCTACACCTGCTCCTATAGTCAAGGGCGATAGTTTTGGGAAATTCCAATGTCCCAAGAACCAGTATGAGATCGACCAAATGAAAGTAGTACCATATGCTTCGGCTGTTGGCAGCTTACAATATGCATAAGTGTGCACTCGCCCTGACTTAGCTTTTATAACTAGGGTACTCGGTAGATATCAAGAGAATCCAGGCATAGAGCACTGGAAGATGGTAAAGAAAGCATTGCATTATGCGCAAGGCACGAAGGACTACATGCTAATATACAGGATAAGTGATTCCCTAGAGATAAAAGGGTAATCAGACGCAGATTTTGCGAGGGACAGAGATGATAGAAAATCCACGTCAGGATACGTATTCACCCTCGCTGGGGGAGCTATTTCGTGGAAAAGCTTCAATCAGATCGTTGGCTCGATGGAAATGTGCCGGGGCTCCTTGCTCTGGATGTCTTCGAGCTCTGCTCCCGCAAAAACGTCTCTGTCCATGATGCAGTCTTCAACAACAAATGGATGCTGGGCCTCCATCGGATTTCCGAGATTACGCAACTCCGACAGTTTGCTGACCTCTGGACTCGGGTGCAACAGGTAACCCTGGATCCACTAGCTTCTGACTCCATCTCCTAGGTCTGGAACAGCTCCAAGTCCTACTCCGCGTCCTCGGCGTACCAGTGTCAGTTCTTTGGCTCTGTCTCTCCATTTCAGTTTGATAAGTTGTGGGCAATAAAGGTGGAAGCCAAGTGCAAAATTTTCATGTGGCTTTGGCTACGGGCCGTACCCTCACAGCAAATAACCTAGCTGTCCGTGGAATACCTCATGATGACATATGCAGCCTTTGTGACCAGGAGGATGAGACGCCCACCACGACCTTGCTTGCCCGTTTCCTCGTACAATATGGACTATGATGGGGAATGACCTTGGCATGCCCATTCTTACAACTAACGCTCAGATTGCTGTATCTATTAAGCATTGGTGGGATGACTTGACTTCGTGTCTTCAAGGAACGGCCAAGAAGGCGGCCATCTACACTACTTAGAACATCTGGAAGGAATGGAACATGCGTGTGTTCGAGCACCATTTGCTTGCTATCCTCCATCTCATCAAGCAAGAGTGCAAGACATATCTCTTCCTTCAATCTCTGCTCGTTGGCTTTCTGATGTAGAGAACTCACCAGAACTATTTTCTGCTCGTTGGAACCTGTGCCAGACTGATCCTTTTATTTTCTTGGTGCGGGTCACCCCAACCCCACACTGTGTACCGTAACATTTGTATTTTATTTCTCCTTCTTATTATATTAAGGCAGCCCAACTGCCGGTTCCTTAAAAAAAAGAATTTCCACGTTCCTCTATATAGTATAACCGGATATCTTCTACCTCGCCAGTGCCAGTGCCAGTGCCACCTCCAAAACATTTCTGAAGTCAAGAAGAAGCAGACTGCGGTGCTGTACCGTGGCGCCGTCGTCGGTCATGTTGGCCCCATGACAGAGCTCACCAACGTCTTTCTGAAGAATGGCTACGACGTCACCGTGGTGCTCCTCAAGACGCCCTTTAAGTTGCCAGTCTCCGGCGCAACCGCCATCGAGCCCATTGCTTCCTCCAATCCGTCCATCTCCTTCCATGTCCTCCGAAAAGCACCCTTTCTTACTCATTCTCCAGCTCTTGCCTGATTATAATGAGCAGTTCGAAGCATTCCTCCGAGCCGTCAACCAGAAAAGCTTGCACTCTGTTGTCCTCGACATGTTCTACATTGATGCCACCGACATTTGCATGAATCTCAGCGTCCTGGTCTACACGTTCTTTGCAGGGAGCGCCTCGTGCCTGTCAGCCCTAACCTAGCTCCCGACACTGATTGCCGGCAGGTAGACGGGCTTGAAGGAACTCGGGGACACACCACTCAATTTCGTCGGTGTTCCGCCGATGCCAGTGTCTCACCTCATCAAGGAACTGCTGGAGCACACCGAAGATGAGATGTGCAAGGCCATGATGAACATTTGGAAGCGCAACACAGATACCATGGGCGTCCCGCTGAACACGTTCGAGTTGTTGGTGAGTCGTGCGGTGTAGTCTCCTAGGGGCCCACTCTGCGATCCGGAAAGGATCCTGCTTCTGATCTACTGCGTTGGTCCGTTGGTCAGCAAGGGCACCAAGGATGAAGACAAAGCAGAGAGGAATGAATGCCTCGAGTGGCTCGATGCACATTCCGACCACATCGTTGTGTTCCTCTGTTTCGGGAGCAAGGGCGCACTCTCGGCGGAGCAGCTCAAGAAGATAGCCATTATCTTGGAGAGGTCAGGGCAGCGGTTCCTATGGTCCGCGCGCATGCCTGCGGGAAGTGACGACCCAGAGAAATACTTGGAAGTGCGCCCCGAGCCGGAACTTGTCGTACTCCTGCGTCAAGGTTTCTTAGAGCGGACCAAGGCAGGGGCGGATCCAGCCCAGCCCAGCGCCCCGGGCCCCCTTTGTATACTGTAGCAGTTGCTACGGTATTTTCCCTACAGCCCACAAAGAAAATGGGCTTCACGCCCCGGGTCTGGGCCCCCCGGCCTGGGGCCTAGATCTTCCACTGGACCAAGGGCAGAGGCCTGGTCGTCAAGTCGTGGGTGCTGCAGATGAACGTGCTCGGCCATCGGGCCACTGGCGCGTTCGTGACGCACTGCAGATGGAACTCGTTGCTGGAGGCCATTGTGGTTGGGATGCCCATGTTGTGTCTGTCGCTGGATACTGAGCAGAAGACGAACAAGTTGTCTATGACAGAGGACATAGGCGCCGCTCTGGAGCTGGAGGGATACACGAAAGGTTTTGTCAAAGCAGGCGAGGTGGAGGCCAAGGTGCGGCTGGTGATTGAGGGCGAGGAAGGGAGGCAGCTCAGGGCTCGGGTGGCTGCTCGCAGGGAAGAGGCCGAGGCGGCCCTGCAGGAAGAGGGCTCATCGTGGGCGGCATTTTAGCAGTTTTTGTTGGATGTGGATAATCTTGGAAAGCAGCTCGGCGAATCACGCACTAGTATATACTGCAAGGCAACAGCCTCACCGTTCTTTATTGCAAAAGAACCAGAGCAGTTACAAAGTTACAAATTACAAGGAAAAGAACAAAGGGATACTTACAAAGATTAGTTAGGGGAGAGAAGCTATCCAGGAAATTAGACTATTCCTATATTTACACTTGATTCTATGAGCTAAAAGAGAAATGTCATGGATAAAATTCCTCCTCCAAGATCGAAAGGAAGGTAGCTCATTTCTGAAGATCTTCCCATTTCTTTGAGTCCAAATATTCCATGCGGCAGTGAAGACCACCTCCGTGAAAAAGGGGAGGCCAAAATCCTTCCTTGCAGCTAAAGCCATGTCATGGGTAGTCTGGTTTGGTTGGAGGATCCATGAAATGCCAAGGTAGTTCCAAACACGTTGGCTGAAGTTGCATGCAAAGAAAAGATGGGCTCGGTCTTCATGACAGGCAGTATTACACATTACACACGTGTCATCCTGGATAATCCAAAGGCGTCGCTGCATCATGTCTCTGGTGTTCAACCGATCCATCAAAAGAAGCCGGCCAAAGACCTTGAATTTGAGAGTGCATGAACATTTCCAGATCCATTTAGAAATGGGATCAACCACAATATGTGAGAAGCAAGACACATAGTAGATCCTAGACTGGTATTCTCCAGACTTGGATGGCCATTTCCAAATATCCTTCCCTTCCTCTTGAAGGTTGATCAAAGGCAGCAGAGCTTGAAGTTGGGTGAACTCCTGGAAGGCTTCAGCCGACAAAGGCAGGTGAAAATTGTCAGTTAGATCAGGTCGCTCCATAAAATCCTTAATGGTGATTGTGTCATCAATCACATAGGAATGCAGCCTTGGAAACCGACAATGCATGATAACAGCCTCATTTCCAAGCTGCCAGCGGTCCAGCCAGAAGACCACCGTATCACCAGCATACACAAGAGGCACAACCAACTTACGAAAACTATCATATAGCTACAAAACGTCCCTCCACCAGAACGAGCCACAACTCTGGGTGACTTGAGGGGGTGATGAGGTATAATACGTGTCCCAAATGAGCGTGACCCAGGGCACATCCAGTTTGTTAAAAAACTTGAAAAGATGCTTGATCAACAAGGCTTCATTTTGTATACCTAAGTTGAGAACACCGTGTTGGAAATATGCCCTAGAGGCAATAATAAATTGGTTATTATTATATTTCCTTGTTCATGATAATCGTTTATTATCCATGCTAGAATTGTATTCATAGGAAACTCAGATACATGTGTGGATACATAGACAACACCATGTCCCTAGTAAGCCTCTAGTTGACTAGCTCGTTGATCAATAGATGGTTACGGTTTCCTGACCATGGACATTGGATGTCGTTGATAACGGGATCACATCATTAGGAGAATGATGTGATGGACAAGACCCAATCCTAAGCCTAGCACAAGATCATGTAGTTCGTATGCTAAAGCTTTTCTAATGTCAAGTATCATTTCCTTAGACCATGAGATTGTGCAACTCCCGGATACCGTAGGAGTGCTTTGGGTGTGCCAAACGTCACAACGTAACTGGGTGGCTATAAAGGTACACTACAGGTATCTTCGAAAGTGTCTGTTGGGTTGGCACGAATCGAGACTGGGATTTGTCACTCCGTGTAAACGGAGAGGTATCTCTGGGCCCACTCGGTAGGACATCATCATAATGTGCACAATGTGATCAAGGAGTTGATCACGGGATGATGTGTTACGGAACGAGTAAAGAGACTTGCCGGTAACGAGATTGAACAAGGTATCGGGATACCGACGATCGAATCTCGGGCAAGTATCGTACCGCTACACGAAGGGAATTGTATATGGGATTGATTAAGTCCTTGACATCGTGGTTCATCCGATGAGATCATCGTGGAGCATGTGGGAGCCAACATGGGTATCCATATCCTGCTGTTGGTTATTGACCGGATAGTTGTCTCAGCCATGTCTGCATGACTCCCGAACCCGTAGGGTCTACACACTTAAGGTTCGATGACGCTAGTGTTATAGGGAAAGTATGTATGCGGTTATCGAATGTTGTTCGGAGTCCCGGATGAGATCCCGGACGTCACGAGGAGTTCTGGAATGGTCCGGAGGTAAAGATTGATATATAGGAAGTATGGTTTTAGCCATCGTAGTGTTCCGGGCATCACCGGTAGTGTACCGGGACCACCGGAGGGGTCCAGGGGTCCACCAGGTGGGGCCACCAGCCCCGGAGGCCTACATGGGCCAATAGTGGGAAGGGACCAGCCCCTAGGTGGGCTAGGGCGCGTCCCACCAAGGCCCAAGGCGCCTCCAAGAGGGGAAGAGGGCAAACCCTAGGCTTAGATGGGCCTAAGGCCCACCTAGTGGTGCGCCTCCCTATCTCCCCCCTTGGCCGCCCCCTAGATGGGATCTAGGGCTGGCCACCACCCCTAGGGAGGGAACCCTAGGTGGGGGCGCAGCCCCTCCCCTCCCCCTATATATACTTGAGGTTTGGGGCTGCCCAAAACATGTGATTTGCTCTCCCTGTTGGCGCTGCCCTACCCCTGTCCCTCCTCGTCTCTCGTAGTGCTTGGCGAAGCCCTGCTGGAGTACCACGCTCCTCCACCACCACCACGCCGTCGTGCTGCTGCTGGATGGAGTCTTCCCCAACCTCTCCTTCTCCCCTTGCTGGATCAAGGCGTAGGAGACGTCACCGGGCTGTACGTGTGTTGAACACGGAGGTGCCGTCCGTTCGGCACTAGGATCACCGGTGATTTGGATCACGACGAGTACGACTCCATCAACCCCGTTCACTGGAACGCTTCCGCTTAGCGATCTACAAGGGTATGTAGATGCACTCTCCTTCCCCTCATTGTTACATTACTCCATAGATTGATCTTGGTGATGCTTAGAAAATTTTGAATTTCTGCTACGTTCCCCAACAGTGGCATCATGAGCTAGGTCTATGCGTAGTTACTATGCACGAGTAGAACACAAAATAGTTGTGGGCGTCGATATTGTCAATTATCTTGCCGTTACTAGTCTTATCTTGATTTGGCGGCATCGTGGGATGAAGCGGCCCGGACCAACCTTACACGTACGCTTACGTGAGACCGGTTCCACCGACTGACATGCACTAGTTGCATAAGGTGGCTGGCGGGTGTCTGTCTCTCCTAGTTTAGTCGGATCGGATTCGATGAACATGGTCCTTATGAAGAATAGAAATTGGCAATTCACGTTGTGGTTTTGGCGTAGGTAAGAAACGTTCTTGCTAGAAACCTATAGCAGCGACGTAAAAAAACTTCCAACAACAATTAGAGGACGTCTAACTTGTTTTTGCAGCATGTGTTTTTGTGATGTGATATGGCCAAAGGATGTGATGAATGATATATGTGATGTATGAGATGATCATGTTCTTGTAATAGGAATCACGACTTGCATGTCGATGAGTATGACAACCGGCAGGAGCCATAGGAGTTGTCTTAATTTATTTATGACCTGCATGTCAATATAAACGTCATGTAATTACTTTACTTTATTGCTAACCGTTAGCTGTAGTAGTAGAAGTAATAGTTGGCGAGACAACTTCATGAAGACACGATGATGGAGATCATGGTGTCATGCCGGTGACAACGATGATCATGGAGCCCCGAAGATGGAGATCAAAAGGAGCAAAATGATATTGGCCATATCATGTCACTTTTTGATTGCATGTGATGTTTATCATGTTTTTGCATCTTATTTGCTTAGAACGACGGTAGTAAATAAGATGATCCCTCATTAAAATTTCAAGAAAGTGTTCCCCCTAACTGTGCACCGTTGCGAAAGCTCATCGTTTCGAAGCACCACGTGATGATCGGGTGTGATAGATTCTAGCATTCACATACAACGGGTGTAAGACAGATTTACACACGCGAAACACTTAGGTTGACTTGACGAGCCTAGCATGTACAGACATGGCCTCGGAACACAAGAGACCGAAAGGTCGAGCATGAGTCGTATGGTAGATAAGATCAACATGAAGATGTTCACCGATGATGACTAGTCCGTCTCACGTGATGATCGGACACGGCCTAGTTGACTCGGATCATGTAATCACTTAGATAACTAGAGGGATGTCTATCTGAGTGGGAGTTCATAAGATGAACTTAATTATCCTGAACATAGTCAAAAGGTCTTCGCAAATTATGTCATAGCTCGCGCTTCAGTTCTACTGTTTAGATATGTTCCTAAAGAAAATTTAGTTGAAAGTTGATAGTAGCAATTATGCGGACTAGGTTCGTAAACTAAGGATTGTCCTCATTGCTTCATAGAAGGCTTATGTCCTTAATGCACCACTCAGTGTGCTGAACCTCGAACGTCGTCTGTGGATGTTGCGAACATCTGACATACACATTTTGATACCTACGTGATAGTTCAGTTAAACGGTTTAGAGTTGAGGTGCCGAAGACGTTTTGAAACATTGCGAAACATATGAGATGTTTCGAGGGCAGAAATTGGGATTTCAGGCTCGTGCCCACGTCAAGAGGTATAAGACCTCCGACGATTTTCTTAGCCTGCAAACTAAGGGAGAAAAGCTCAATTGTTGAGCTTGTGCTCAGATTGTCTGAGTACAACAATCATTTGAATCGAGTGGGAGTTGATCTTCCAGATGAGATAGTGATGTTTCTCCGAACTCATTACCACCAAGCTGCTAGAGCTTCGTGATGAACTATAATATATCAGGGACATATATGATGATCCTTGAGATATTCGCGATGTTTGACACCACAAAAGTAGAAATAAAGAAGGAGCATCAATTGTTGATGGTTGATGAAACCACTAGTTTCAAGAAGGGCAAGGGCAAGGGCAAGGGCAAGAAGGGATACTTCATGAAACGGCAATTCAGCTGCTGCTCTAGTGAAGAAACCCAAGGTTGAACCCAAACCCGAGACTAAGTGCTTCTGTAATAAGAGGAACAGCCACTGGAGCAGAATTACCCTAGATACTTGGTAGATGAGAAGGCTGGCAAGGTCGATAGAAGTATATTGGATATACATTGTGTTAATGTGTACTTTACTAGTACTCCTAGTAGCACCATGGTATTAGATACCAGTTCGGTTGCTAAGTGTTAGTAAAATCGAAATAAAAGGCTGCGGAGTAAATGGAGACTGGCTAAAGGTGAGCTGGCAATATGTGTTGGAAGTTTTTTTCCAAGCTTGATGTGATCAAGCATCGCACGCTCCCTCTACCATCGAGATTGGTGTTTGCGTTGAGCATAGACATGATTGGATTATGTCTATCGCAATACGGTTATTCATTTAAGGAGAAAATAATGGTTACTCTGTTTATTTGAATAATACCTTCAATGGTCTTGCACCTAAAATGAATGGTTTATTGAATCTCGATCGTAGTGATACACATGTTCATGCCAAAAGATATAAGATAGTAATGATAGTACCACCTACTTGTGGCACTGCCACGTAAGTCATATCAGTATAAAACGCATGAAGAAGCTCCATGTTGATGGATCTTTGGGCTCACTCGTTTTTGAAAAGTTTGAGACATGCGAACCATGTCTATTGGTGTATATGCATGAAGAAACTCCATGCAAATGGACCGTTTGGACTCACTTGATTTTGAATCACTTGAGACATGCAAATCATACCACATGGGCAAGATGACTGAAAGCCTCGTTTTCAGTAAAATGGAACTAGAAAGCAACTTGTTGGAAGTAATACATTTTGATGTGTGCAGTCCAATGAGTGTTGAGGCGTGTAGTGGATATCGTTATGTTCTTACTTCACAGATGATTTGAGTAGATGTTGAGTATATTTACTTGATGAATCACGAGTCTGAATTATTGAAAGGTTCAAGTAATTTCAGGGTGAAGTTGAAAGATCGTCGTGACAAGAGGATAAAATATCTATGATATGATCATAGAGATGAATATCTGAATTACGAGTTTGGCATAGAATTAAGACATTGTGGAAATTATTTCACAACTAATACAGCCTGGAACACCATAGTGTGATGGTGTGTCCGAACATCATAACTGCACCCTATTGGATATGATGCATACTATGATGTCTCTTATCGAATTACCATGATAGTTTATGGGTTAGGCATTAGAGACAACCACATTCACTTTAAATAGGGCACCACGTAATTCCGATGAGATGACACCGTATGAACTATGGTTTAGAGAAACCTAAGTTGTCATTTCTTAAATGTTTGGGGCTGCGACACTTATGTGAAAAGTTTCAGGCTGATAAGCTCGAACCCAAAGCGGATAAATGCATCTTCATAGGACACCCAAAACAGCTGGGTATACCTCCTGTCTCAGATCCGAGAGAAATAAGGGATTGTTTCTAGAACCGGGTCCTTTCTCGAGGAAAAGTTTCTCTCGAAAGAATTGAGTGGGAGGATTGTGGAGACTTGATGAGGTTATTGAACCGTCTCTTCAACTAGTGTGTGGCAGGGCACAGGGAGTTGTTCCTGTGGCACCTACACCAATTGAAGTGGAAGCTTATCATAGTGATCATGAAACTTCAGATCAAGTCACTACCAAACCTCGTGGGATGACAAGGATGCGTACTACTTCAGAGTGGTACGTAATCCTGTCTTGGAAGTCATGTTGCTAGACAAAAATGAACCTACGAGCTATGGAGAAGCGATGATGGGCCTGGATTCCAAAATGGCTCGAGGCCATATAATCCGAGAGAGGATCCATATATGAAAACAAAGTGTAGACTTTGGAAGAACTACTTGATGGTCGTAAGGCTGTTAGGTACATATGGATTTTAAAAGGAAGACGGACAATGATGGTAAGTATCACCATTAAGAAAGCTCGACTTGTCGTTAAGATGTTTTCCGACAAGTTCAAGGAGTTGACTACGATGAAACTTTCTCACTCGTAGCGATGCTAAGAGTTTGTTGGAATTATATTAGCGATTACTACATTATTTATGAAATCTAGCAGATAGGATGTCAAAACATTGTTTCCTCGACGATTTTCTTGAGGAAAGGTTGTATGTGATACAACCGGAAGGTTTTGTCAATCCTGAAAGATGCTAACAAGTATGCAAAGCTCCAGCAATCCTTCTAAGGACTAGAGTAAGCATCTCGGAGTTGGAATGTATGCTTTGATGAGATGATCAAAGATTTTGGGTGTATACAAAGTTTATGAGAAACTTGTATTTCCAATGAAATGAGTGGGAGCACTATAGAATTTCTGATGAATATATGTTGTTGACATATTGTTGATCAGAAATGACATAGAATTTCTGGAAAGCATATAGGGTTATTTGGAAAGTGTTTTTCAATGGAAAGCCTCAATTAAGCTACTTGAACATTGAGCATCAAGATCTATAAGGATAGATAAAAACCGCTTAATGGTACTTTCAAATGAGCACATACCTTGACATGATCTTGAAGGTGTTCAAGATGGATCAGTCAAAGAAGGAGTTCTTGCCTGAGTTGTAAGGTATGAAGTTAAGACATAAAGCTCGACCACGGCAGAAGAAAGAGGAAGGACGAAGGTCGTCCCCTATGCTTTTGTCATAGGCTCTATACGGTATGCCATTCTGAGTACCGCACCTGATGTGTGCCTTGCCACATATCTGGCAAGAGGGTACAAAGGTAATCTAGGAGTAGATCACCAGATAGCGGTCTAAATTATCCTTAGAGGAATAAGCATATGTTTCTCGGTTATGGAGGTGATAAAGAGTTCGACGTAAAGAGTTACGACGATGCAAGCTTAACACCTATCTGGATAGCTCTGAGTAGAGATATCGGATACTATACTTGAGCAACAATTTAGAATAGCTCCAAGTAGAACAGTTATTTGAAGCTTTTCTAATGTCAAGTATCATTTCCTTAGACCATGAGATTGTGCAACTCCCGGATACCGTAGGAGTGCTTTGGGTGTGCCAAACGTCACAACGTAACTGGGTGGCTATAAAGGTACACTACAAGTATCTCCGAAAGTATCTGTTGGGTTGGCACGAATCGAGACTGGGATTTGTCACTCCGTGTAAACGGAGAGGTATCTCTGGGCCCACTCGGTAGGACATCATCATAATGTGCACAATGTGATCAAGGTATTGATCACGGGATGATGTGTTACGGAATGAGTAAAGAGACTTCCCGGTAACGAGATTGAACAAGGTATCGGGATACCGACGATCGAATCTCGGGCAAGTATCGTACCGCTAGACAAAGGGAATTATATACGAGATTGATTAAGTCCTTGACATCGTGGTTCATCCGATGAGATCATTGTGGAGCATGTGGGAGCCAACATGGGTATCCAGATCCCGCTGTTGATTATTGACCGGATAGTTGTCTCGTCCATGTCTGCATGACTCCCAAACCCATAGGGTCTACACACTTAAGGTTCAATGACGCTAGGGTTATAGGGAAAGTATGTACGCGGTTACCGAATGTTGTTCGGAGTGCCGGATGATATCCCGGACGTCACGAGGAGTTCTAGAATGGTCCGGAGGTAAAGATTGATATATAGGAAGTATGGTTTTGGCCACCGGAAGTGTTCCGGGCATCACCGGTTGTGTACTGGGACCACCGGAGGGGTCCGGGGGTCCACCAGGTGGGGCCACCAGCTCCGGAGGCCTACATGGGCCAATAGTGGGAAGGGACCAGCCCCTAGGTGGGCTGCGGCGCCTCCCACCAAGGCCCAAGGCGCCTCCAAGAGGGGAAGGGGGCAAACCCTAGGCTCAGATGGGCCTAAGGCCCACCTAGTGGTGCGCCCCCCTCTCTCCCCCTTGGCCGCCCCCTAGATGGGATCTAGGGCTGGCCGCCACCCCTAGGGAGGGAACCCTAGGTGGGGGCGCAGCCCCTCCCCTCCCCCTATATATACTTGAGGTTTGGGGCTGCCCAAAACATGTGATTTGCTCTCCCTGTTGGCGCTGCCCTACCCCTCTCCCTCCTCGTCTCTCGTAGTGCTTGGCGAAGCCCTGCTGGAGTACCACGCTCCTCCACCACCACCACGCCGTCGTGCTACTGCTGGATGGAGTCTTCCCCAACCTCTCCTTCTCTCCTTGCTGGATCAAGGCGTAGGAGACGTCACTGGGCTGTACGTGTGTTGAACACGGAGGTGCCGTCCGTTCGGCACTAGGAATCAGTGATTTGGATCACGACGAGTACGACTCCATCAACCCCATTCACTTGAACGCTTCCGCTTAGCGATCTACAAGGGTGTGTAGATGCACTCTCCTTCCCCTCGTTGCTAGATTACTCCATAGATTGATCTTGGCGATGCGTAGAAAATTTTGAATTTCTTCTACGTTCCCCAACACACCGAGGCCTCCGAGATTCTTGGGACCACTACTAGGAAAAGGGCTATAGCAGATATGGACATAAATGGCGCACCTGTATCTGGTGCGCCACTGCTATATAGCAGATATGGACATTAATGGCGCACCATGTATGTGGTGCGCCACTGCTATATAGCAGTGGAGCACCAGATACACGTGCGCTATTATTGACATATTACTAATGGCGCACCTGGTGTGTGGTGCGCCTTAGTAGTTTTGAAAAAAATAAAAAAATTGTTAGCAGTGGCGCACCAGGGGATAGTGCGCCATTACTAGTTGACATAGTAATGGCGCACCACACCCACCGTGCTTCATTAGTAGTTTTGAAAAAAAATTAAAAAAATTTGTTAGTAATGGCGCATCATGGGATATGGGATAGTGCGCCATTACTAGTAAGGGATATTAGTAATGGCACACTATCCCATGGT
>NC_041384.1:758262468-758265855 GCF_002162155.2 Triticum dicoccoides
AGTTTAAAAAAATAAAAGAAAATGATGGAAATGTCAAAAAAATAAAAAAAATAAGTTTCTCATGTGATATGTAGTCTAGTTGTTGGGAAAATTTACAAATATGAATTTCGACATTTTTTGCAAAATCTCTCTGGAATTTAGTAAAATGGGCATAACTTTTGCATACGAACTCGGATTAAACAGTTTTTTGTATGAAAAATCATCTACTCGAAAAGTTACATACGAATTGAACCGGGAGAACTTTGTTCAACATCTTCAAAATCCCCAAAAACCAAACAGAACGAAAGGTACGGGGCTTTTAAGATCTAGAGGGGGCAAAAATGAAAAAGAAATTCAAACTTACTAGTGGCGCACCATTTGCTAGGTGCGCCACTAGTAAGAGAAAAAAAATTGGTTTCAAAAAAAAATTGGAATTTTTTTCAAAATATTATACGTAATATAACCAGGAAGTTTGAAATATATTTTCTAAATTTCATCACACTCATGAACATGAACAAAGTCCTAGATAGGGATGGCAATGGGTCGGGTTTGGGGTGGCTGGAGCTCGTTCAAATCCTACCCTCTGCCCATCCACCAAATTATCCATGGGCACAACTTGTGCCCATGCCCAAACCCGCTGGATACCCACATACCCATGGAGCTCCATGGGCATAGAAAAGTCAGCATGAAGCCTTCCCAAAGATCAAATTAGCTCATTGTCATTCACTCACAAATGACAACATAAGCTACATGCATAAGTAGGCAACAAGTAATACGATGAGTCCTTAAGTGTGACATACCAGAGGTTGATTCTGCAACATATAGCTTATGGCAACAGTTGCATATTGCCTGCCATTTTGCATTGATTCGCTCTTTCTACTATCACTGGCATATGGCCTCACATGTCATACGGGTATCCATTGGATATCCATGCACTAGTGCAGAACCGGGCAATAGCACCGGTTTGTAAGGCCCTTTAGTGCCGGTTCGGTAACCGGCACTAAAGTGTGGGCACTAAAGCCCCCCCTTTAGTACCGGTTCAGCACGAACCGGTGCTAAAGGGCAACCACGTGGCACGAGCCAGCTCCGTGGGCATGTAGGACATTAGTACCGGTTGGTAACACCAACCGGTACTAAATGTTTGGGTGTATTTTGGTTTTATTTTTTATTGTTACTTTAATTTTGTGTTTTCAATTTAATTTAGTGATTGTTTTACATTATAATGAGTTGTTAAATCATTAGGTGAATGTACCGCGGATTAGTTTGACTGGATGCATGTGGATCCTAGCTAAGTCATCAAGTATATGTCATATCCATATTATATATACTTGATCACCTAATTAAGTGATCGAGGTAATATGGATATGGCATGTACTTGATCACTTAGCTAGAATCCATCCAGTTGAAACTAATCTGCGATTTCTTTCATAAATGATATAATACCTCATCATCATATTAATATAAAAGCTCTTGCATCATATATATCATCACCAACAACAGTTTTCATAGCTAGCTAAAAATCATCATAGTCGTCTCATTACCACTACTTAATCATCATATAGTCATTACCGCTATCTAATCACCACCAACACTAGCTTAAAGAAGAAACATTCATTTGTACCAGAAGCAAAGATATCATCGAGTTCAACATGGTAATGATATTATAAGCGTTCATAACACCACAAAAGAAAAATCACTCTTTGAGATTAAGTTCAGGACGAAGAACACGGACATGAGAGGACAAGTACTAAGAGCATGAACTAGCTAATTAATCACTCCTGCTGCTCTCTCTCAGGTAAAATAGCATAGAACATGTATAGCTTTCCTGATTCATCATATTGGAGTATGCAGATGAACCTGTCTCCTAATCGTGGGTTGCGCTTCTAACTGCTGCCCCCTAGTACTTCTCTGCTATCGTTCACAATTTTGCTCCAGTCTTTTACTATTAAGCATTCCTCGCTATTAGAAATCCTGAATGCACTAAAGTGCATTGTATGATATCTTGTCCTAAGCTAACAATATTCATGGTACCTTTAGTCTCGATCCAATCAGGCACAACATTCATCGGGAGTCCCTGTTGAAGAACATCGTATAGTAACATACTTAGCAATGAAGTTTAGCTTAAAAAAATAATGTATGCAAAAGATGCACTAAGGAGAAATAGTAGAAATCATACCATCTTTCCTAAATATATGTGACCGTAGTTCAGTACGAACACTATTGGTCGCACGTTTTGAGTACTAACATTTCTAAGTGCAGGAATTTTTTTTGTCTTGAAAACATCAAGATCCTCAAGCCATGAAACATAATGACTTGTCTCCTCGCAGTTTAGTTCAGCCCCGGGACAGTGGACGGTCCTGTCTACCAAGCGCCAGACATGTTTGCTTGATTGGAAATAAGTTGTCAATATAAATTGAGATCTATTAATTCGGCTGGTTCAAATAATCTCATATCGAAGACATAAATATGGTTGACAAACTCACATAATGGTAGAATTGGAGGCGTCTGCACATCGACCCAGATGTCTCTATTACCTTCAATATCATCTTCCGGACGAATATCAAAGGTGATAACCATATCAGGCTCAAATGTATAAGCCTTGCATAGTGCTTGCCAAGTTTTGCATTCAAAATAGGTGTATGTGTCTGCATTGTATAATTTGACGTTGAAGGTATAACCATGCTCGGTCTGCAAGTAAACTCTTTTTACCTCCATAGTTTTGTTAGGAATGAAACCTATCTTATCCAAGACAAAAATTCTTGCATGGCAGGGGATACGCTAGTAGAATAGTGAAAAATTAAAATTAAAAATTGAAGCAAATGAAGCATAAGTCATGCTTAATTACGAAAAAAGACTTGTCATTGTGACTTACTGTATCCACTTCGAAGTTCTCATCCACCTTGATGCCGAAGTGTCTATCATCAATTAGAAAATTTCTACCGCACAGGCCGCGCTGGTCTTCGCAGTATTCGCACATAATAAAATCGTGTTCGTCGTCAGACGACATTCCTATGTTCATAGGTGAAACATTAAGCACTTATTAGTTCTATTAATTCAACTAATTCTGTTAATTCAACTAATTCAACTAATTAATTCAACTAATTCAACTAAGCACTTACGAAAAATATACCTAAATAAAGTAGCTCAACTAATTCAACTAACTAGTTCAACTAATTCAACTAAACTAGTTCTATTAATTTTCTTACTAAAAATAAGGTAGCTAGTTCTATATAATAAAATGTTAATTAGATCATCAAATCTCATATAACTAAATTAAATATATATCTAACATATAATTTATATATAATTCATCTAACATTTGACATTAATATCTAACATATGTTCATATATAGGTGAAACATATGTTCTTACTAAAATAAAGTAGGTAGTTCTATATAGTAATATTTT
>NC_041384.1:758266075-758266587 GCF_002162155.2 Triticum dicoccoides
ATACCTAAATTTTCTTACTAAAAATAAACTAGTACTAATTCAACTAGCTAGTTCAACTAAGCATTTACTAAAAATAAACTAGTTATATTAATTCAACTAGTTCAAATAATCTCATATACCTAAATTTTCTTACTAAAATAAACTTGTTCTATTAATTTTCATACTAAAAATAAGCTAGTTATATTAATTCAACTAGTTCAAATCTCATATATATATATATACCTAATTAATATCTAGCTAATTCATCTAAAATTGACATTAATATTTAACATCTTTTACATATAGTTGATCTAACATTCTTATCTACGTAATTTATCTAACATTAATCTAAACAACAGAAAACAGAAAATAAGTAAAAACAATGTGTGTGTGTGTGTGTATGTGTGTGTGTGTACGAGCGGGGGGCGGCGGCGTACGGGCGGCGGCGCGAGACGACGATGCGACGGGGACGGCGCGACGACGAGTGGCGGGCCGGGGGTGACGGTGCGAACGAGACGACGACGTAGTACGGG
>NC_041384.1:758266720-758282523 GCF_002162155.2 Triticum dicoccoides
GGGGCGACGGCGGTGACGGCGACGACGGGCGGCGGGGCCTGCAAGGGCGGCGCGCGATGGGCGACGGCGCGGCGACGGCGGCGATGTCGCGCGAAGAAATTGGAGAAGAAGTGGTGGTCGATGAAAATGAATTTTTCGTAAGTGTCATACATATAGGAGGGGCCTTTAGTACCGGTTGGAGCCACCAACCGGTACTAAAGGCCAATTTTCGCCAGGCCAAGGGGCGGGAAACGGCCCCTTTAGTACCGGTTCGTGCCACAAACCGGTACTAAAGGCCCAATCATTAGTACTGGTTGGAGCCACCAACCGGTACTAATGGTTGTGCGCTGCCACCGGCGGTGCACAATGTTTAGTCCCACCTCGCTGAGCGAAGGGCAGCCGCACTGGTTTATAAACCCAGCCGCGACTGCTCCTTCGAACTTCTCTATATAGCAGGCTTTTGGGCCTAACTATGGCGCGCTGCCCTGTGAGCCCGCTGGCCCTTCTGGGCTTGCATTTGCACACCCTAGGCCTGGCAGGCCCACTGGGCAGCGCCCCAACAAATTTGTTATATAGTTTTTTCTTTTCTGCATTATTTATTTTCTTCTATTTATTTTTGAGGAATTTTTTATATAGTTTTTTTCATTCCTGCATTATTTATTTTCTTCTATTTATCTTTGAGTAATTTTTTATATAGTTTTTTCTTTTCTGCCTTATTTATTTTCTTCTATTTATTTCTGAGTAGTTTTTTTCTGTATTTAGTTTCTTTGTGACCCTCTCTACTCTTTCGCACATGCTATGCGGGTGAAATGATAATACCATTGCAAGTTTCAACATTTTCAGAATTCATTTTGTAGTGATTTTCAATTTCATGGTCATTTAGCTCTCTAAACAATTAGGTAAATGACTAAAAAACAACAAATGATGTCAGAACATGTGTAAGTGCATCTAGTGCCACCCCTAGATGGTTTTGGAGTATTTACGACAAACCTAGTTGAGGGACTAATGTGTTTATGAGAATTACAGGATAACACAGGTAGAAGTCCCTCATTGATTCGGTTTTCCTACCAGAGATGACCCCTAAAAATGTATGAAGACATTGATGTCAAAGGTGGTATATGAAGATATTCACATTGAAGACTATGGCAAGAGAAGACATCGCATGAAGCCTATGGAGCTCGAAGACTTAGATCTTTCGTAGTTCTTTTTTCTTCTTCTTTGTTGAGTCATAGGAACCACCATACTGTTAAGTGGCGTCCAAGAGAACCAGTCAGAATGACTGAAGTGATGCCTAACCAAAACCTATGTCTTCGAGTGAAGACTATGAGAGCGAATCTTGTCTAGAGTCGGACAAGTCAGCTTTGCTTGTAGCCCAAGTAAAGTTGCCGTGCGAGTTTTAAATCTGTCTGTTGGAACACGTGTCAGTTCCTTAGTGACCCAGGGTCATTTCGGACAAATCAGGTCGGGTTGCCTAGTGGCTATAAATAGCCCACCCCCTACAACCAAAACTGGTTGGCTGCTCAGAGTTGGTATACGGCTTTTATCGTTTGAGAGCAACCCACCTCGAAGCTTTTGAGAGAGAATTCCTTGCGAGGATAAAACCCTAACCACCCAAAGCCAAAGAGAATTAGGCATCACTTAAGTCTTCTTGTTTGTGTGATCTGAAGACTTATTACACTTGAGGACTGTGAATCCTCCAGCCGGTTAGGCGTCACGTTCTGAGCATCCAAGAGACATTGTGGATTGCCGGTGAACGAAGTCTGTGAAGGTTTGGGAGTCTACCTTGAAGACTTACCAGAGTGATTGGGCGAGGTCTGTGTGACCTTAGCTCAAGGGGAATACGGTGAGGACTGGGTGTCCTGAGCTGCGTGTTCAGGACTGGATGTCCGGGACTGTGTGTCCTCATGTTTAAATACCTAGCTGCCCTAACCAGACGTACAGTTGTCACAGCAAGTGGAACTGGTCCAACACATCATTGTCTTAAACGAGTCACTGGTTTCATCCTTCCCTTCTCTTTACGTACTGTTACTCCTTGTGAAGTCATTGTATGATTGCACTATCTTTTATCTTCACTGAGTGACTGCGTGTTCTGTTTGGCTTCATAATATCTTCCTACCTGATCCTTACTACATTGCTGCTATTAGTCATTGTAATTTCACTCTATTGAATACTTGACTATGGCTTGCCTAGTGTAGTCTACCTTCCGCTGCAGGGTAATAGGTTTATTTCTATCGTTTGTCTTCATAACTTCCACGTTTTGAAGACTTTCATAAAAATCGCCTATTCACCCCCCTCTAGTCGATATAACGCACTTTCAATTGGTATCAGAGCAAGGTACTCCCTTGTTCTGTGTGATTCGGTTTAACCACCTGGAGTTTTAGCTATGTCGACTGCAGGGATAATTAAAGTCTCCGCTGCGTGCCCCGTCTTCGATGGAACTGAATATCCCTACTGGAAGAATAAGATGCGCATGCATCTTGAAGCCATTGACGTCGACCTATGGTATGTCGTCAAGAACGTTCCCAAGGCTGGAGAAGGTGTCAGTGATGCTGATGTCAAGAAGTTCGTTCAATTGGACTCTACCGCCAAGAATATCATTTGTGATCATCTAACTAAAGGACAGTATGGCCGTGTGAGTGCTTTGGAAACATCTAAGCTGGTCTGGGACTGGCTCTCAAAGGTCAACGAAGGCGTCTCAACCCAGAGAGATCAGAGAATCAGTGTCCTTGGCAACCTCTTCAACCGCTTCAAGCGAAATGACAATGAGAATGTCCAGCTCACGTTTGATCGACTCACTGACATCACAAATGAGCTTCAAGCCCTCGGCGCCACTGAGATCACCAAGCATGAAGTCGTCAAGACGCTACTGAGATCACTTGACAGTTCGTTTGACACCCCAGCCCTGATGATTCAAGAACGACCTGATTTCAAGACACTCGATCCGTCCGACATACTTGAGAGGCTCAACACACATGAGTTTCAGCTTTCTGAGAAAAGAGATATCTACGGTCCAAACTATGGGCGAACTCGTGCCTTGAAGGCAAAAGCTGTCTCCTCATCTGAAGAAGAATCTGACAGCAGTTCTGATGACCCTGAAGACATTGGAAAGGAACTTGCTATGCTTGTGAAGAAGTTCCAAAAATTCACCAAGAAGAAAGGCTTCAGGAAGTCTTCACGATCAAGCTCAAGGAATGATGAAGCTTCTGCTCATGACTACAAGAAGAAAACATGCCACAAGTGCAAGAAAACTGGCCACTTCATCTCTGAGTGTCCGCAGTGGGACAATGAGAACAAAAAGAACAAGAAGAGCAAGGAATATGACTCTGACGACAAGAAGAAGAAGAAATACTCAAAGTCTTCTTCCAAGTCTTCCTCAAAGTCTTCATCACACAAGAAGAGCTCATCTGGCAAGGCACGTGCGTTTGTTGGCACGGAAATGGATTCAGAGGAGGAGTCCGCTTCTGAGGAGGTGGAGGTGGAGTCTGAGGAGGAGTCCGATTCTGGCGTTGCAATTCTGGCTACAGCATATGTTGCCAAGTCCATCTTCAATGCTGAAGACAATGACTTCATCACCGACACCAATGCAAATGACAAGGACTACTCCGCTCCTACCTACTGCTTCATGGCACGCGGTGCCAAGGTAAACACACGCACTACTCACTATCAAACATCTAGTGAAGATGACTCTGATTGTGATTCAAGACCCAGCTACAAAACACTTGCTAAAATTGCAACTAAACAACAGAAAGCTATGGAACATATTCAAAAACTGTTAGACAAAAGCGATGATCTGTTAGGTGCTGAAATGACTCGATCTGAGTCCTTAATTGAAGACATAAAAAATCTTCACGTTAAGTATGAGGAACTTGAAAGTCGTCATGAAACGCTCTCAACAACTCATGAAAAGCTTTCCTATGATTATCTTCAAAGGAAGCAAGATCTTGAGAAATTGAGAGCGGCTCATGAAGATCTTCAAAAGGAAAAGGAGTCACTTCACGCCGAACAGATCAGTTCCGCTCAGGAAGGATTTGAACCACCATGTCTTAAATGCATTGAGCGTGATAATGCTACTTATGTTTCTGAATGTTCTACTACTGCTACTATTGCAATATCTTCAACTGTTGATGTGGTAACTAACCCCTCTGCTGAGGATACCACTGCTATTGCTGATGAGAATGCTAGGTTGAAGACATTGCTTGAAACAGGGATGTAAAAAAGTCTTAAAGGGCAATAGACACTATGTGATGTCCTCAAAAGGCAGATTCTGAACCGGAACCCAAGGAAAGAGGGTGTTGGGTTCGTAAGGAAAATGAATGCTGATGGCTCTTACTGGAAACCTAAGCAGTACCCCAAAACCACATGGGTTGCTGCAAAGGAACCTTCAGCAGATCCATCAAATCTATCTGGCTTCACTTGTGCTAACCCCATTGTCATTGATGAATCCTTTGATGCAAACTATAAACTGTTTAAGAATCAGAATGGTGAAGTGTTTGCCAGGTATATTGGTACTAACTGCAGGAATGGACCGCCTATGAAGAAGATCTGGGTGCCCAAAAGGTGTTTGGAAAATCTTCCTGTGAATGTCGTCATGACATCGCAATAAAGAAGACTAACCCCAGACCACAGGCGTCATACGGCCCAAAGGCTTCATACAGACAGAGGACTCATCAGAGTCGCACTAACGCAAATGTTTTGCAGGGAAACCATACTCAAGCCTATGAATATAAGCGCGGTTCATCGAACCGCCATGTTCATAAGACCAAGAACTATTCTGCTTATTCTTATGAGTACTTTTGTCCGCCTGCAAGACTTTTTGCTAGGGCTCCAAAGCCAAAGTTCTCAGACGCTACACTTAGACTTATTGCTTCTAAGCCACCCTTGAAGATGTGGGTGGCTAAGAAAGCTTAACCCTCTTTTGCAAGGAAAGGTCTCCAGCAGAAAACCAAAATCGTCTGACGCTATTGCCGGGGACCTTGAACATCTTGTAGGGCGCAAGATCAAATGCTCGAATGGTCTTACTATGTACTTCGTTCCTGAATCGCTTGCTACTCTCCCTATTAGTCCTAATCTGGATCTAAGCTTTCATAACCCACTGGTTCGTCAAATGTTTTTGCTTCACAATTCTCTTCATGAAGCCTATCCCCCTAACTGCACTGTTGGGTACGACACCAGCGTCTTCAGAATGGATTATTGATAGTGGGTGTACCAATCACATGACTGGCAAAAGAAGCCTTCTTATGGACTCAACTTTACGTCCATCCGACAAGAGTCACATCACATTTGCTGACACCGGTAAAAGTAAGGTATTGGGTCTAGGTAGAGTTGCAATCTCAAAGGATCAACACATGGATAAAGTCATGCTTGTTGAATCCCTTGGCTTCAACTTAATGTCCATCTCAATGCTTTGCGATTTGAACATGATCGTAATATTTGGAAAATATCGCTGCCTTGTTCTAATGGAATCTGACAAGTCTCTAGTGTTTGAAGGGTATCGGAAAGATGACTTGTACGTGGTAGATTTCTCAGCAGGACCACAGCTTGCCGTATGTCTTCTAGCAAAAGCTTCAGAATGCTGGCTCTGGCATCGGAGGCTAGGGCATGCTGGCATGAGGAACCTTCACACCCTTGCAAAGAAGAAGCATGTCATAGGCATCGAGGGCGTCAAGTTCAAGAAAGATCACTTATGCGGTGCCTGTGAAGCAGGGAAGATGACGAGGGCCAAACATCCCTCGAAGACAATCATGACAACCACTCGACCCTTCGAACTTCTCCACATGGATCTTTTCGGTCCCACTCATTACTCAACTCTTACTACTACTGCTTGCCTCTATGGCTTTGTTATTGTTGATGATTATTCTAGATATACTTGGGTGCACATAATCCTCTACAAGACTAAAGTGCAGGATGTCTTCAGACGCTTCGCCAATCGAGCAATGAACAACTATGGCGCCAAGATAAAGCACATCAGAAGTGACAATGGCACTGAATTCAAGAACACTGGCCTTGATACATATCTTGATACCTTGGGCATCACACATGAATTCTCAGCCCCGTACACGCCATAGCAGAATGGCGTCGTCGAACGCAAGAACAGAACACTCATTGAGATGGCCAGAACGATGCTAGATGAATACAAGACTCCAAGAAAATTCTGGCCTGAAGCCATTGAGCTCCTTACTGGCAAGAAGCCAAATGTCAGTTACTTTAGAGTATTTGGTGCCTGGTGCTGGATCAAGGATCCACATCACACTTCAAAATTTGCACCAAAAGCACATGAGGGTTTTATGCTTGGATATGGAAAGGATTCGCACTCCTACAGAGTCTTCAATCTCTTTCATTATAAAGTGGTTGAAACAGTGGATGTGCGGTTTGATGAGACTAACGGTTCACAAAGAGAACACCTCCCAAATATGTTAGATGAAGTTCCATCCAGCGAATCAATCAAGCTTATGGGAACCGGAGAAATCACACCCTCTGAAGCTGAACCTGAAGAGGAACTTATCATCTCCGCACCTGATCAACCTGAAGACAATGCTCAGCCTGAAGACAATCCCACTAACAATGACAATGATCAGCAAGAGCAAAACCTTCACCCTGTACATCCTCGTGTTGCCAATGAAGTGCAGATTGAGAGAATAATTGACAGCATCAATGCACCCGGTCCGCTCACTCGATCAAGGGCAACTCAGCTGGCAAATTTCTGTGGGAACTTCACATTCGTCTCAATAACAGAACCCAAGAAAGTTGAAGAAGCCTTCATGGAACCTGAATGGATTCAAGCTATGCAAGAAGAGCTTCAACAGTTTGAGCTAAATAATGTATGGGAACTGGTTAAGCGTCCTGATCCTCGGAAGCACAACATAATAGGCACCAAATGGATATACCGCAACAAGCAAGATGAGCATGGTTAAGTTGTCAGAAACAAAGCTCGTCTCGTTGCTCAAGGATATACTCAAGTGGAAGGCATTGACTTCGATGAAACATTTGCTCCTGTGGCTAGACTTGAAGCCATATGCATACTGCTGGCCTCTGCCAATCATCACAACATACTTCTATATCAAATGGATGTGAAGAGCGCCTTTCTCAATGGCAAGATTGAAGAAGAAGTGTATGTTGCACAACCGCCTGGCTTTGAAGATCCAAAATATCCTGACATGGTATACAAGCTCAACAAGGCACTGTATGGCCTCAAACAAGCCCCTCGGGCCTGGTATGACACACTCAAATACTTCCTGAAGAGCAAAGGCTTCATACCTGGTTCCCTAGACCCCACTCTCTTCACGAAGACATATGATGGTGAACTGTTTGTGTGCCAAATATATGTGGATGACATTATCTTCGGCTGCACCAATCAGAAGTACAGTGAAGAGTTTGGATATATGATGCAAGAGCAATATCAGATGTCCATGATGGGAGAGCTGAAGTTCTTCCTCGGTCTCCAAATACGACAGCAATGCAATGACATCTTCATATCTCAAGAGAAGTATCTCAAAGATTGTCTGAAGAAGTTCGGTATGCAAGACTGCAAAGGCTTCACGACGCCAATGCCAGCCAAGCATCATCTGGGTCCTGACGACAATGGTAAAGAGTTTGATCAAAAGGTATACCACTCCATGATTGGTTCTTTGCTTTATCTATGTGCATCTAGGCCAGATATTATGCTTAGTGTTTGCATGTGTGCTCGATTCCAAGCGACACCAAAGGAGTCGCATCACTTAGATGTGAAGCAAATTCTTCGATATTTGGCTCACACCCCAACTCTAGGATTATGGTATCCAAAGGGCTCAGAGTTTGATCTGGTTGGATTCTCGGATGCTGATTATGCTGGTGACAAAGTGGATCGCAAGTCTACATCAGGCACATGTCACTTTCTGGGACGATCACTTGTATGTTGGTCTTCAAAGAAGCAGAATTGTGTATCTCTCTCCACTGCTGAATCTGAATACATTGCTGCTGGATCTTGCTGCGCTCAGCTTCTGTGGATGAAGCAAACACTCAAGGACTATGGCATTCATCTGAAGCAAGTGCCACTCTACTGCGACAACGAAAGCGCCATCAAGATTGCCAACAACCCAGTTCAGCACTCGAAGACAAAGCACATTGAAATTCATCATCACTTTCTCAGAGATCATGTTGTGAAGGAAGATATTGATATCATACACGTCAACACTGAAGAGCAATTGGCAGATATCTTCACCAAGCCCTTGGATGAGAAGAGATTTTGCAAGTTACGGTGTGAGCTAAATATCCTGGAATCCTCAAATGTCATGTGATCAGGCACACATCCTAACACTTATGCATATTGATGACTTAGATGTGCAACACACGAAGTAAAGTATATCTTCAATCAATGAAGACATACATTCTAAGTGTGAATACATTAATGTGGAATTTGACTTCGGAGCGCCACGATAATTGTGCGTCGTGTTTGGGTCTAATACTTCCTATACGGTGGGTAACGCCACCACCAAATTTTCTGTTTGAAGTGTTTCACTCATGGCGTTACATTTGCTATGTCTTCACATTTGGTTTGGCTTCAATCTCAACATGTCTTCATGATTATCTTCACTATGTTGATTATATATATATATACTAGTGTTCTGTCCTCTACAGCATTCACTTATAGCTATGTCTTCTTGTTGAATCTTTTGAACTAAGTGAATGTGATCGGACCCTAACCTCTCTATGCTTTCTATCTCAAACTCTATCTCTCCAAATCATATGCATTCTATTGAAACTGTTGAATGTCTTCTCTGCGTCCTTGTCAGCAGAAGATACAGAGACAAACATTAAGTCCGTTTTCAATGCTCATTCCTTCACCTTAAACCCGGAGAAGTGGGAACGACCACCCGACAATCCAGGCATGCGTGGGACGTGGAACAACCCCCGATATGCTGCATGACGGCCACGTGCCCCTTAGATGTGAATCGCCAGGGGCAACTGTGTAATAACGCAGTGCCGCCCATGTACCTATAAATACACGCCTCACCACAGTCATTATCTCTTCTTCCACTCTCGCACGAACCCTAGCGCCACCGCTAGCCCTCGACGACGCCGGCGGCAAAGCGCTTCGCTGCCGCAACCTCTCCGACGCCGTCTTCACGCCGACCGCGGACATCGTCCTCTCCGCCGTCGTCGTATGTGTCCTCCGTCGCCAAGTTAGGGCACGGAAGATCGAACTGCTCGGCCTCCTCTTCCACTCCGTCTAGCAGTTCTTCGTGTGGTAAATAAAACTTCCTTTTTACGGCCCCTTTGATCCTATAGCTTTGTCACTTTCTACCACAAGCAGTTTCTATTCACACAAGTTGGATCTCTTTCATACTGCATCTCATAACATGCCTAGTATATTCACTTATGCTTCACAAAGTAGTTAGATTCCTCACTTGTACTGATCCGTGGATTCGTACAAATCTGGAACCAACTCCTTATCTATGAGTGAATGTCTTCGCACGATGAGGTCAATGTCTTCTAAACTGATTTATCTTCAAAATCGTCTGAGAATGCATATGACCTCTTCCCCTTCCCTCGCACCTTAATGCTGTCACAGGTACATGTCCGTGGGAGAATCCCTTGGTTCTCATAGTCTGCATTCATTTGCAGAATTCTTACAGCATCACATAAATTCTCCCGAAGCCAGTTCCTGTTTGTCCAGCAAGCGAAAACCTTTGAAGCCTTTGAACGTATTGAAGCCTTTCAGTTTAAAATTCATGGCTTCAGAGAAATCTGCAAGGAAGGGTGGCAGAAAGCGTCGAGGAGAAACATCAAGAGATCTGCCCGATGACCTCTCAGAGCTGTACAAGACAGATCCTGAAGAGGATTACAATCAGCGCAAGACACGAAGCCAATGGATTCGACGCTATTGGGCAGAATAGTGGTTCAAGTACAGATTTGTGACCAAGGAATATGCTGAAAAGAATGCCATCAAGCGACCATGGAGAGACATCCTCTACAAAAATCTTCAACCCAGGACCAGAGATGAAGCCATTGAACAAGGCTTCTATCCCTGCATGGTCCGTGGGCCACAGCCTGCAGATGCACACTCATCGTCACTACTATGGTGTCGTGACGACATTCTGTTCAAGCGCAACTTCCAGTTTGCCCAGAATTCAGCAAAGCAGAAAAAGAAGACATTGGTACTAGACTTCAACCCTGGTCCTTCTGCTCCAAGGGCTGACGGCACACGTGATGCAGAACCCAATGTCGTCGGTCCTTTCTACAACATTGAAGGTCTCATCACCCATATCTTGGTTCAAGGGACAACCGTGAATGAGCCTGCAGATGACCTGAATCAGATGAAGCGCCTGCAGCACCGAAGCTAAAGAAGCTGAAGCAGCCAAAAGCTTCAAAGCCGGCCTCTGCACCAAAAATCTCACGGGCGAAGCCACTGGCAACTGCACCTACTGAAGACAGTGTGCAGTCTGAAGATTTAACACGCATCTCCAAGCCCCAGAAGGTCAAAGATGCCTCTGCCACACACCGGCCAAGAGCTAACGGCTGCGGCCATTCTGCGCAATGATGCCATGGATCTGTCAAGTGATGAAGATCTTGCAAATGACGCTCTTGAGCAACTCATCAAGAGCAAAGAAGAAGCAGAAATATTCAATGCTGTGCCTCTCTTTGATGTAACAATCATCTGCAACTACATTGATGACTGGTTTGACACGCCAAACATCAGCTTCGAAGATCTGCAACTACCCATTGGCCTCAGTGTCGCCTTCCATGGCGCCATTGCTTCAGAGCTAGCCCTTGCTCAGCGCATCGTCGAACTGAAGCAAAAGATTGACTATGAAAAGGCTCAGTTCAAGAAGCGTATGGCCAAGCTTAGCATGCAAGAGGTGAAAAACTTCAAGATTATGTTGCACGAGCTCAAAGAAGCCTTTCTCAAGAAACGCGCAGAATCTCAGGGTTCTCGGGAGCATATGAAGAACCTGGCTGACAAGTGTGTGCAAGGCTACAACGAAGTTGAGAAGCGCAAGGCCCTTGGGCGTCCGGGCGTTGATCCCAGGATGGTTGCTAAGCAAAAGAAGAAGCCCATTGTGACCGAACCTCTCGCACCAAGGCAGAAAGAAAATCCCATTGTCTTCCCAACTAGAATGACTGGCTCGAAGCCAAAAAGCCGGTCAACCGCTTCAGAACTGAAGAAGACGAGGACTGTTGAGGCTAAAGCCAGGAAAAGGAAACATCTTGAAGCCTCTCCTACTGACCCCTCCAAGAAGAAGAGGAAGACCAAGAAAGAACGGGCTGCTCCCACAGAGCCTTTGATGACTGAACCCATTTCCATGGTTCGTCCTGACGCTGAACGCCAACTGACAATCCATGAGCCTGCTTTCACAGAGGCTCATGAAGTTGAAGACTTTCCAGCAGCTGATCCCATCGCTGCTGACGACACTGGTCACCATGACCATGTAGAATATGGTGCAGACCTTCCTCAGCCCGAGCACAGCGAACTCATCAGCATTGGTCGTCCTCTGACGCCAATTGCTCAGGATGCTTCATGGGCTGATCGCCCACAAGAGGAAGAAGACTTTGAGGCCCAGCCAACTCCAACTACACAGGCGTCGCCTGCGTTGCGCAGGCTTTGCAAAGGACCAATGCCTCCGGCCTCTGCGTCTGCAGCTGAAGCTGCTGAAGACATTCCAGCTGTATCAGCCGATCAAGAAGAAGTCCCGCAAGCTGCTACTCCCCTGTCCCACCAAGAAGCGGTTCTCGAGGAGAACGTGGTTGTGACCGACCCCCCATCTCGTCAAGTGGAGGTTGAAAATCTTGAGGCTGCCACCACCAACACCAATGAAGCCACTGACGTTGTCATGGCTGAAGCTAATGTGGAGCCCTCACCATCAAAAGCACCAGAAGTCAGCAAAGCCACTGATCCCACTGCTTCTATTCCTGCGCCTGCTGCCGGTCCTCAGTTCGACTATCATGTTGAGCACAGGCCTCAGGTACAGAAGCCAATCCCAAGATTGCCCAGGTTCCCAGGTCCTGCATCAGCACCTGGATCCTCCAATATCAATGGCTTCAGAGCAGACAACACATTCTTCAATAGCTCCAGGAACCCCTACTTAAGGGAAAGAATATCATCTGATCGGTTCTGGAGCTATCCGTAGCGAAGCTATTACTCCTGCATTCTATACAATCAAGGTCGCATCTTCCCACACAAGCGTCTTGACATTGAAGCAATAGCTGGTCTGCCCTGTCTGGAAAAAGCTCTAGATTGCTTCAAAGAGGTTGGATTGCTGCCGTTCGTCACTGACCAAGAGCATTGGAATGAAGAGTTGCTGCTCCAATTCTATGCCACACTTCACATCCGCGGGTATAACAGAGATCCGAAGACTTGGGTCCTGGAGTGGATGATAGGAAACGTTCATCACGAAGCCAAAGCCTTTGACTTCATTGAGCTCACTGGTCTACCCACTCCCGGCGATCTCTACGAATCTGGCTGTCAACTGCACAGTGAAGCTGTGGAGAGCATCTTTCAGAAGCCTGAACCTAACATGAGTCAGATGCTCAGTATGATGAAGCCATTACCCCAAGATGCTGCATATCCCAAAGAGTTCTTTGTTGAAGACCTAGAGTATCTGCCAAGGACTATTTATCACATCATAAGGCAAACTCTCTGGCCCATCAAAGGGCACTCTCCACATGCCAAGCTGGAAGGTGCAATGAAGACTTTGGTCTTCTACATTCTTCATGGAAAATGCTTCAATGCACAGGACTTCTTCATTCGCCAACTTGCTGCATCAGGCTCTGATCTGTTTGGCTTGAAGTTCTACGCCCCATGGGTAATGCGGCTGATCAAACTTCACTCTGCTATCTCCTATCAGCCATCTGCTCGCAATCATCGGATTTTTCTGCCTGATGTGGATATGTCCATTGAAGCCATCTATCCTGAGCCTGCCGAGGAACCTCTAAGTCTTCAGAATGCAGAGCATCAAAGTTTTTCTCAGAACATTGAAGGAGTTGAAGCAGTAACTCATGTGTATCCTTTGGCTGGCACTACACGTGCACCGCATCCTGCTCTCACTGAAGCCACTGATAGCACCATTGCCCAATGACCCAAGAAGCGCACTTGTGTTCTTAATGACCGAGAGCTTCTTGTGGCTCTTCATCAGAAACAGGATAGGCATCATGACTGGCTGAAGCGTCAGATGCAAAGCTTCTTGGTGGATGTTAATCGCATTCGAAATCTTGCCACCAAGAATTCCTTTGTTGCCCATGAAACATCTCGACGCACATGGAAAGGGCCGACGCTGATGTGCACTGAAGATGATCTCCAAGAGGATGGATTCTCTGAGCGCTTCAAGTTTGACTCCACACCTCCTCGAAGGGCAGTGCTGCGACGAACTCCATCTCTTGAAGACTCTGAGTTCTCTTCCTCTGCTGCAACTGTAAATGCCAGAGTGATTGAGGATGACAACGATGCTACTTCACCGCCACCTCCTTCAGCACGCTTCGACTCTGCTCCAAGCTCTTATGCACCGCCAAACACCACCAACGACCCTGCTGCTTCACCTACTCTTCATGGGAACGAGTAGAAGCTCTATGTCTTCAAACCTTTTTGGTCCTTACTGACAAAAGGGGGAGAAGCATATGAGTTTAATAGTCTTCAAGCGGGTCCATATGGGCGGGTGCTTCATATTTTGCTTCGTGTTTACAACTCTCGTTTTGATACATTTGGTTCTTTGAGTTGTAACACTTAAACTCGATGGTCGTCTGCTACCTATTTGCCATTTTGTGATGCGATGATAAATTCCGCATGTGCGACGATAAATTCCGCACTTAGATCATTTTGCAGACGTCCATTTTCCATTATGCATGTCATTATCTTCACATACTCTCACATGCATAGTGGATTGTCATCATAAGTTGAAGAGGATCTCCACAAGCACAACCTGCCATGTGCATTTCCATTCCAAAAGCAAACCACTTATATGCACATCTTTAGGGGGAGCCCTTGCAACTTATGAAGACAATTCCTTATCCTTTACAATTTCACATATTATATTCCCCGTTGAAAACTTCAACTAGTTTGTCATCAATCACCAAAAAGGGGGAGATTGTAAGTGCATCTAGTGACACCCCTAGTTGGTTTTGGAGTATTGACGACAAACCTAGTTGAGGGACTAATGTGTTTGTGAGAATTGCAGGATAACACAGGTAGAAGTCCCTCATTGATTCGGTTTTCCTACCAGAGATGACCCCTAAAAATGTATGAAGACATTGATATCAAAGGTGGTATATGAAGATATTCACATTGAAGACTATGACAAGAGAAGACATCGCATGAAGCCTATGGAGCTCGAAGACTTAGATCTTTCGTAGTTCTTTTTTCTTCTTCTTTGTTGAGTCATAGGAACCACCGTACTGTTAAGTGGGGTCCAACAGAACCAGTCAGAATGACTGAAGTGATGCCTAACCAAAACCTATGTCTTCGAGTGAAGACTATGAGAGCGAATCTTGTCCAGAGTCGGACAAGTCAGCTTTGCTTGTAGCCCAAGTAAAGTTGCCATGTGAGTTTGAAATCTCACCGTTGGAACACGTGTCAGTTCCTTAGTGACCCAGGGTCATTTCGGACAAATCAGGTCGGGTTGCCTAGTGGCTATAAATAGCCCACCCCCTACAACCAAAAATGGTTGGCTGCTCAGAGTTAGTATACGGCTTTTGTCGTTTGAGAGCAACCCACCTCGAAACTTTTGAGAGAGAATTCCTTGCGAGGATAAAGCCCTAACCACCCAGGGCCAAAGAGAATTAGGCATCACTTAAGTCTTCTTCTCTATGTGATCTAAAGACTTATTACACTTGAGAACTGTGAATCCTCCAGCCAGTTAGGCGTCGCGTTCTGAGCATCCAAGAGACATTGTGGATTGCCGGTGAACAAAGTCTGTGAAGGTTTGGGAGTCTACCTTGAAGACTTACCAGAGTGATTGGGCGAGGTCTGTGTGACCTTAGCTCAAGGGGAATACGGTGAGGACTGGGTGTCCTGAGCTGCGTGTTCAGGACTGGGTGTCCGGGACTATGTGTCCTCAGGTTTAAATACCTAGCCGCCCTAACCAGACGTACAGTTGTCACAGCAACTGGAACTGGTCCAACACATCATTGTCTTCAACGAGTCACTGGTTTCATCCTTCCCTTCTCTTTACGTACTGTTACTCCTTGTGAAGTCATTATATGATTGCACTATCTTTTATCTTCACTGAGTGACTGCGTGTTCTCTTTGGCTTCATAATATCTTCCTACCTGATCCTTACTACATTGCTGCTATTAGTCATTGTGCTTTCACTCCATTGAATACTTGACTATGGCTTGCCTAGTGTAGTCTACCTTCCGCTGCAGGGTAATAGGTTTATTTCTATCGTTTGTCTTCATAACTTCCACGTTTTGAAGACTTTCATAAAAATCGCCTATTCACCCCCCTCTAGTCGATATAACGCACTTTTAACATGTTGGAAATTGATGACGTCGCTTTGAATACTGCATACTGAACACAAAAGAAGTCCGGAGTTCAAATAAGTTTAAAAAACATTGAAGTGCCCGTGTAACAGATGAGTTCTCGTCCGAAACCCTGATACTCCAAAAGAGATTGTCCAGTTTGTACACGAAGTGCGTCCAGTTTCTGCCGTGACCCTCTCTACTCTTTAGCACATGCTATGCGGGTGAAATGATGATACCATGCCAAGTTCCAACATTTTCACTGTTCATTTTGTAGTGATTTTCAATTTCACGGTCATTTAGCTCTCGAAACAATTAGGTAAATGACTGAAAAACAACAAATGATGTCAGAACATGTTGGAAATTGATGACGTCCCTTTGAATGCTGCATACTGAAC
>NC_041384.1:758282631-758290182 GCF_002162155.2 Triticum dicoccoides
AGTGATTTTCAATTTCACGGTCATTTAGCTCTCTAAACAATTAGGTAAATGACTGAAAAACAACAAATGATGTCAGAACATGTTGGAAATTGATGACGTCGCTTTGAATGCTGCATACTGAACACAAAAGAAGTCCGGAGTTCAAATAAGTTTAAAAAACATTGAAGTGCCCGTGTAACAGATGAGTTCTCGTCCGAAACCCTGATACTCCGAAAGAGATTGTCCAGTTTGTACACGAAGTGCGTCCAGTTTTTGCCGTGACCCTCTCTACTCTTTCGCACATGCTATGCGGATGAAATGATGATACCATGCTAAATTTCAACAGTTTCCCAGTTCATTTGTAGTGATTTTCAATTTCACGGTCATTTAGCTCTTTAAACAATTTGGTAAACGACTGAAAAACTGCAAATGATGTCAGAACATGTTGGAAATTGATGACGTCGCTTTGAATGCTGCATACTGAACACAAGAAGTCCAGAGTTCAAATAAGTTATTAAAAATAAAAAAGAGGTGCAATGCTGGTTAATTTGCATCAAGCCTTTCGGAATAGTGTAGACTGCACTGCACATAGCTCAGTGCAATCTATGCTATTCCGAAAGGCTTGAAGCTAATCAACGTGCAGGTGAGGATTGCGCCTCTTCGTCATTGTATCTTCACTCACGGCTTATAAACACTCATACTGCCTCTCTCTTGGCGAGGTGGGACTAAAAATCAGCTTACTAAGAAACTCTAGTACCGGTTCATGCCATGAACCGGTACTAAAGGTCTTCATGGGGGCCCCAGCCTGACCACAGCCGCACTGGCTTCATTAGTACCGGTTCGTGGCATGAACCAGTACTAAAGGTTGCCCACGAACCGGTACTAATCATGCCCGCCCGCCTAGCCGTTGGAACCGGCACTAATGGTCACATTAGTGCCGGCTCAAATTCAAACTGGCACTAATGTGCTTCGCATTTGACCCTTTTTCTACTAGTGATGGAGCACAAACTATAACCGTGCCCAACCCGGCTGTTCGTGTGTATCCATATCCACGGACCCATGGGCAGAAATGCGCTCCATACTCTTGCCCAACCGGGTCGGGTATCCATGGGTATCCAGATCCATGGATAAAATTGCCATCCCTACTCCTAGACATCAACAAGGTTTAATAGGATTGATATGATAGATATATCAATAAGTGCCTGTGAAGTGAGTTGGTGCTGGGGTTGGATAGAACTATGAAGTTAAGTGTGCTGAGATTAAGATTAAGCATATTGACTTGAGATTAAGCCATAGTGACACGAGATTAAGAAAAAAAATGATTTTTTTTGAAAAATTGAAAAAAAAATCTGAATTTTTTATAAAAAAATTGTTAGCAATGGCGCACCAGATATGCATAGTAATGGCACACTATAGGTGCGCCATTACTATTTTGTTACTAATGGCATGGTACTAGTGGCGCACCTGTAGTGCGCCATTAATGGCAAAAACAGGTGCTCCACTAATTAGCCTTTTCCTAGTAGTGGACAGCAGACCAAGTGCCAAGCCGCCAATGATTGGCGTGGGGTATCCGTGTTCCCCCTCCACAGACACTAGCACATGATTCTCTCGATTTGCTTAAAAATGCCCTGAGGAAGAGAGAGTGTACACAAAAAGTATATTGGCATGGAACTTAAGACAGATTGTAGAAGCTGGAGTCGGCTTCCTTGATTCAACAAGCATGAAGACGCAGATAATCGTCTCCCAATGCGATCCACCATAGGCATTAGATCATAGATCGTTGGCCTAGAAGTTCCCATGGGTAGCCCCAGATACGTGAAAGGCATAGAGCGAACTTCACACCCAAGCAAGCTGGCAACTCGATTGCCCTCATCATCATACATATTAATCGGGATCAGAGAGGACTTGCTGAAGTTGACCCGTAGCCCAGTTGAAACACAAAGATATCGAGCATCTCTTTGAAAGCAATGAGCTGACTATCGATCGCGGGGAGAACAATGAGGGTATCATCCGCGTATTGGACAATCGGATAGTCATTTGAACTTGTCGGGAATGGAAGGGTGAGTATGTTCCTGGAGCACATTTCATTAACCACCGATTGTAGAAGATCAACGGCAATCAAAAAAAGCAACAGGGACAATGGATGGCCTTGACGCACACCCGTTCTGCATACAAAATGATTGCCCAGTATGCTATTTAGGAGTACCGAAGAGGAGCCCATAGATAAGATGTTTTTAATCCAACCAGACCAACGGCTATCAAAGCCCTTGCATTGCAAGATTCTGAGAACCACTTCATGCTCAATGGTATCGAAAGCTTTCGTAAAATCAAGCTTGAGAAGAATGATGGGCCTTTTCGAGGCTTTGCACTCATGGATATATTCAAAACACCATGCCAGGCAGTCTTGAATTGATCGTCTACTAAGAAACCCATATTGATTGCGATGAATGCATCGAAGAATCACCCTCTGGAGACGATTAGCCAATAGTTTAGTTAAAAACTTCAAACATGTGTTGGTCAATGAAATAGGCCGAAAGTCACCAACATTTTCAGGGCTAAGCTTCTTGGGTATGAGAGTAATAAGAGAAGTATTTAGGCATTCCAAATTGCATTTCCCATCATAAAACTCCTGGGTAAGTTTCATAAAATCATCCTTCAAAATTGACCAACATTTCTTTAAGAAAAGCCCAGTGAAACCATCCAGACCAGGGGCACGATCAGTGGGGAGGTTTTTAATTACTGCCTCCACCTGGGAATCCGAGAAAGGCTGTGATAATTCTTCCAGCCCATCAACTCTCGCAATCAATGTGTCCAAATCAAACCCCATTTGAACACTTTGGATTGGCCCATTCGCTGGTTGAAGTCAGCCCGCAACATTCCAGCCAGTTGTTGGTGATCGGTGATGATGTCATCTGCTTGGTTCTTGATGAAAGAAATAGTATTCCTCCGGTACCGTTCCGTTGCCATAGCATGAAAAAAATTTAGTTCTCCTCACCAACCTTGATGTTTCTGATCGTGCACCATTACTTCCAATAAATAAACTGCCAATGCAAAATGTCCTCAAGGTGCAATTTAACAATTCTCCTAAAGTTTAACTCCGGCCAACTCAAGGGCCGAGATTCCTCCAGACCATCCAGAAAAAGAACCACCTTATTGCAATCAGAAATGAGAGCTTTGACTGTGGACAAATTTAAATGCCATTTCTTAAGGGCATACCGAAGAGCTTTAAATTTGGCAGATATAGTTAAGGGAATTGAAGATTTGTCCATTGGCCTATTCCAAACCTGAGATACACAATCAGTAAAACCAGGCAGATCAATCCAGTAGTTTTCAAAGCGGAATACCTTAGCCTTTGGTATGCATGTAGCAATTGTGACCACACATGGGACATAAACGGAGGCAGTGCGTGCAAGGGGCATAACCAAAGTGTTGGGAGCAGTCCATGCAACCGAAGTAAAAAAACCAATCTATCTGCTCAAGAAGCGGTGAAGTTTGCATATTGGACCAAGTATATTGACAGCCCTTGATTGGCAGCTCAACCAGGCCCAAATGGCCAATGATTTCATTAAATAAAAAGATGTGATTAACATCGCCACCAGGTAGATTATGGTTTTCAAGCGATCGCATGAAGTTAAAATCGCCCAAGAGGAGCCAATTGTCATCAAACTGAATATCAAGGTTGTATAACCATTGCACAAACTCGTCACGAGCAGGACCTTGACACGGGCCATAAAACAGAAACTAAAGTCCAAATTTCCGAGGTGTGTTTAGAACTGAATTCCATAATGATCCCATAAGATTTGGACTCAATTAATTTGCCCACAAAGAAAGAAGAATTCCATATAACCACCATACTCGCAGATGCACCAGCCGATGGCACATAAACGAAATTATCGAAGCGTTGAGGACAGAATTTCCTAATGAACCAATGATCAATATGCATGCACTTTGTTTCTTGGAGGCAAATAACAGAACAACCACTTTCATCGATTTTTTGCATAACCGCAAGTTGACGTGCTTCAGAATTGAGACCACGCACGTTCCGACAAAGCACTTTCCAATCCTTAAACCCTGACTAATTCATTACAAACCAAAAGGAATAGTAGCAAAAGTAGATCACACAATGATCTACACTGAACATCTAAGCAGACATGCACCACAAAGTCCCAAACAGGAAAAGATAAAAGGAGATAAATGGCGATTACAACGGGACCTGCATGGTGGAATCAATCATCAGAGTTGGTGTTGCTGTTGGACTTAGCAGGAGCGGCCACAAGCTTATCCACGGTGATCTTCTCCGGCGCGATGCGAAGACGAGCTCCAATACACTGAAGATCAGCAATAGCAGTCGGAGGCGGCACAGATGGGCTGCCATCAGGCAGTGCAGACTTGGTCTTGCGCTTCTTCATGGTGTGAGCCCTCTTGTGTGTACTTGGAGTGCTGCTTGGTATCTTGTGTGCCAGCATGTTGCTCGTCCAAGCCGCCTTTTTCTACATTTTAGTTGAATGGTCAATAACTTAACTTACCAGTATCTACCACCTTCTTAATAAATCTGTTGTCTGAGTGCCAAGTACCGTGGTTACCTCTACAAAATTTTATGATGTTTTCTCTTTATAGTAATAATGGATGGACTATCCATAGTTAATTAAAGTGTATGAGGAATACCAAATCTATGAATAACGTGCTCAGTTATGAATTGAATTCACATGGGTCATGTTCTTGAGAGGTACTGCTTCAGACCAAATGGTGAACTAATCGGTAGCCATTAACCAAAATAATGCCCTTTTGAAGACGGCGGGAGGAATCTTGTTTCATTTAGGTGCTTTTGTAAGTTCATTTAGGGTGGTAGCGGCTCCCTGAAGATGAAATGGTTTTCCCTGCCTAGCCTTCATTCCTGTGATGCGTCTAGCATCATCGACCGGCGTGTAGACATGGTCTACGGTGGATCTATTTGGATCCAGTCTTTGGTTGTCTTCGTTCGTGTATCTACAAGTTGGATTCTTTCGATCTATACTTCTCTTCACTAGCGACAGTTGTTGTTCTAGTACTGTGGGGCCTTAGCACAATGACTTCCTGATGGTCCACTGCAACATGTTTGACCTTGCTCCGATGAGGTTTAGGGTTTAGCAGGCGGGGCTAGCATGTATACCAACTAGCAGGCGGGGCTGAACTAAGGGAGAGCAGCAACTGCCGCCGGCGAATTGCAGCAGACTAGCAGCCGTCGACTCGTCGGTTCATCACACGGGATAAGGAGATAGCCGGCGCGAGCGGACAGGATTGCAGGGAACTCGTGCCGGTTCACACAGATGGATGTGCAGGCCAAAACTGAAGCGGCTTTCTCCCGTTTTCTCTCTGATGGGGCCCCATAATTTTGGGGGTCCCTGTGGGGTCGCCCAGTTCGACCGCCGTCATCGACGGGCCTGCTCGCATCATTGTTGGTTAGGTGAGAATGCCATCATCCCTAGTGACAAGGTATTCTTGAAAATCTCTACCGAGAACAGCGACATGATGTGCTACAAGGAAGACGACTAGAAGAACGACATCACCTGCCATGAAGTGAAGAGGATCATGTCTCTAGGATACTTCGTGGAGGAGACATTACAGGGTGGCATATGGAAAGATCAATACCTGTGTGTGCTCTGACCAACATATTTTGGTAGTAGGTTGCTTGGAAAGGCATGGAAAAGGAAATCTCTGGAGTTGGCACTTTAGACAAGGTCTCCCAGCAATGTACTTACCACCTCTCTCACTAAACAAATTGACACATGAGCCTCTTCTGCTCGAGGGTAATCTCAACATTAGTTATCATTAAACAAATTGCCACATGAGCCTCTTCTGTTCCTTCACAAATTCAGTGTCCATCACGACTCGCTGCAGGAAAGTGGTGCAGAAGCTAGCACGCAATCTAGGCCTCAAGACGAGTATCCCCTACTGGTCCAAAGGGAAGTAGGCGATAACACAAACATACCATGCAAAACGAGAACAATATAACTAGCGTGCAATTCATGTGAAGTCGGCTAAATATGCATAGAACTAGCAAAAGTCCTCGAGAGGGGCAGTGCCTGAGAATGCGTACGGTAATCATGGTTTTAAATAGCTCTACGCTATAGCACGCTATAGCATTTAGAAGAAGTTTTGCGCTGAGGGTCTTTGGTCCAAACATATGAACAAACATTTTAAATAGCGCGTTATAGCATCGCTATAGCACACTATAGCATTTAGAAGAGGTCCAGATGCAGAGGCCGGGGGTCATCCTCCTTTTCTAAAAAAAAAGAAGAGGTCTGCCGCTAAGAGGCTTAGTGCGCTATTTAAAATTTTGACGGTAATACTAGTGACCTATGATGCTGATTTCCCCACCTGGGATGACCATGGGCAGCAGGACCTACACCAACGTGTTGACTCTTGGATCATCTTTGCCACAGTAGATCATGGTCCTCTTAGTGCTAGGATAGTCATCCTATGACGATTCCTCCCTTGGTGACAGATCACGGCCAGCATCCTTGAATTTTCCACGCTGCTCCCGCGTTCAGCGTGTCAAAAGGCAGCAATGTAGCACATTAGCTTAATGGTCCAGGTTAAGAAACAAAACCCACACTACATAGGCATAATTATCTGAAACAGCAGAAGTACCATTCTGAGCTTCAAGGTCAGATTCTTCAGTTTTGGCGAGCGCCAGAGAATATGGGCAGCAGCGGAACGAAGTCAATCTTGATATTAAGGATGATGCACAGATTACCTGACATTGTCTGTGTTTGGAAGTATTAGTATTGGTCTAGGAGTATTTTGATATTAAGGAGCGAAGTCAATTTTGATATTAAGGATGATGCACAGATTACCTAACATTGTCTGTGTTAGGAAGTATTAGTATTGGTCTAGGAGTCCTATTAGGCTAGGTTTCCTTCCTTGTACGGCAATTCATGTGTAATATATATATGCCCCATAGGCTATGTAATACAGATAATTTGCTTTCATAATAGTCTATTGTAAAGATATATCTACCTCTAGTTACTGGAAAGGACTAATAAAAACAGCAACATCAGTCAATTTTGATACAATCGGGTCATAACTCATAAGCAAAGGGTTACAACTTAATTCCCTCCATGATTACCTAAAAAATTATCATAGTACTCTCACCTCTTATTGGAATGAACATTTTTCTCCAGTTTGTATGAAAATTGCTAGTTCTGCTCACCTTAACGTCTGGGGTGAATGTTTGTGATCTCCAAAAGTCCAGTCAAGTTGCCTAGGCTCTGGCTGATTGTCCATTAAACGCAAACCCCAGTAAGCTGAACACTACTACCTTCGCCCGAATGCATGTAAGCCAATCCAAGCCTTACAGGGGTCATTTCCAATTCAAGAATTGAGAAGCCTCAGGGGGTAATGTACTTCAGCGAGGAAATAGAGCAATGCCATTAACGCCAGGGACATCCATCTGCAAGCATTATTGAGCAGAACTTTGTACATAGTGATGGTAAAGTTGCCCCTCTTATATAGTAAGTTATACATGCGCATGAACATGTGCAATTACTGAAAATATAGTGTGATGCGGTGAGATGGGGGAGGGGGCTAGAG
>NC_041384.1:758290550-758293204 GCF_002162155.2 Triticum dicoccoides
CGGTCAGGTATCAATTAGCAAAGTCATTTATAAGTTTTGTTAGTTTTATTAGTGTTGGTGTTACGTTTCGCAAAACATTTTTAAGTGACATATATTTGTAATAAGCAGGTTTATTTTCTTCGTCAGAATTTTCAAAAACCGGTAAAAAATCGGAAATTCCGCTGGCCCCAGAAAAATGTCTTACCTTCCTAAATTTTTGAATATTTTGAATTTAAACGACAGAATGATGTCAAACAGGCATATATATCACAACCAAGTTGTTCGACCAGTCGTAGGGCTTGCTAGGCATCATCCTGAGGTCAAACGCCCGAGTCTCTGTTTTGCCAATATTTTTTGCGTAATTCAAAATTATGGAAACAAATTGGTCGTGATGCGGTAGAACAGAGTATATCCCTCAAAAAAGAAACTGGTACTACCATCCGTCCTAGTTTATTTGGCCCTCTCGCATTTAGCGTCATATTTTGATCATGATTTTAAGTAATAAAATATAAATTATACACAACAAAAATATTATTATCAGAAACTATGTTCAAATGCGAATCCAATAATATAATTTTTGGTGACATGAATTAATTTTTTTAATTAAATCGGTATGGTTAAAATTTGATAAAAAGTACAAAGGGACCAATAAACATCGACGAAGGTAGTAATTGGCCGATCTAAAAAATTGTCTTAATCTGGGAGAGTCTAATTTAAGTGTGAATAGTAATTTAAGGTAGTAATTGGCCGATAATTTAGTCATGACCCCCTCGCCATCATGCATTGGCTGATTTTAACTAAAATCACGTTGAGAACAAAATTACACAGGACTTAATGCATTTGTAATTAATACTTGCATGTCCCCAAAGCGGGCAGTGAATAAAGTACTCCAATTCAAATGAAGTGTTGATAAAGCAACTCCCAATTCAGGTGATGTGGTAAGTAATTGATGAAGAAAGAGAGGTATGTGGTAACATAGCTAGTTAGACTAGTCATAGTGGAAGTAACATAAATAGTAATATAGATGCTACATAAGCAAAAAAGATGATGTGTCATGTAATTAAAGAGGAGACAGACAAATAGAGTAACATCACACATATCAATACAAAGATGAGTCTACAATCTAATAAATAAAGTGTTGCATAACACCACACATATGTTACTCCCCACTATAGAGGTAGTAGCATAGACTAGTAACATATGCATGTTACTAGTCTAAGTTACTCCCCACTATGACTAGTCTTAGTCACTTCCCAGTGCTCCACGGTGGACAGGTGCTAAGCATGCCACATAAGAAAAAAATGACATGACACAGTGATTAAGGAGTATAGTGAGGCTCTAATGCCCGTGAAGCGGTTGCCAAGCGGATGAAGCTGGCCCTGGGTGGTAGCCTTTTCCAGGATGCGGTGCAGCGGGTCAATAGCGAGCACGAAGAGCAGGGGAGAGAGAGGGTCACCCTGCCGAAGGCCACATCCATGATTGATCGGATCACCGGCAATACCATTTAGCAGAACTCTGGAGGGGGCTGTGGATAGGAGGGCTGAGACCCACCCTCTGAACCGACTTGGGAAGCCATGGTGGGCCAGCAGTTCCATAAGGTAATCCCACTTGACCGAGTCGAAAGCCTTCTTAATATCCAGCTTGAAGAAGAGTTTTTTGTGCCCCTCTCAAGGAGGATGTTAGTTTCATTGCCAACACGCTCTCCTCCTTCGGTGAATCAACCGGCCTCGTCACCAACTGTGCGAAGAGCTTGGTTGCCCCTATCCAGTGCGAAGGCCTGGACCTTGACGACATTCTGCAGCATTTCCCGGCATACCGGTCATCCTTCCCAATCCGCTACTTAGGCCTTCCGCTTGTGATTTGACGTCTTAAGATGATCCATTTGCAGCACCTCGAAGACAAAGCGGACGGGAAGCTTGCACCGTGGAGAGGGAGACATGTGGCTATTGCTGGCCGTATGACCTTGGTCAAAGCGGTCCTCACGGCTGTGGCCATCTACCATATCACTCCGCTGGACCTCCCGATGGAGGTGTTACAGAAGCTGGATAGCCTGGGAAGAGCCTACCTCTGGGCGGGAACGGACTCTGTGTCCGGCGGCAAGTGCAAAATTAACTGGGAGCAAGTTTGCAGACCCAAGCAATTTGGGAGCCTGGGAATTCTCAATCTGAAAAAGTTCGCCACCGCGCTCCGTCTTAGATGGCTTTGGTTGGAGTGGGATGACCCGCCAAGGGCTTGGTGCGGTACAGAGATCCCTGTTGGCAAGGAAGATCGCGACATTTTTGCAGCCGCCACCAAGGTCACTATTGGTGATGACACAAAGGCCAAATTCTGGGAGTCATCTTGGTTGGATGGCGTCCGCCCCAAAGACATCGCCCCAAATTTTTTTTGAGCTATCAAGGAAAAAGAGCATCATTGTTGCCTCGGCCATCACAGATGATAACTGTGTCAGCTTGATTGATATAAGCGCGGGACTATCTCTGGATCATCTTGAACAATTTTTCGCTCTATGGAGCAAGCTATTGCCCATCAACCTATAGCCTGGTGTCTCGGACACCATCCTATCGAAGCTCTCAATGATGGATGTTACTCCGCCAAGATGGCCTACTTGGCGCAATTCGCTGGCCTTGTTCAGTCCAACTTACAAACTATTGTCTGGAAGGCTTGCCCCACCCCCC
>NC_041384.1:758293286-758302255 GCF_002162155.2 Triticum dicoccoides
ATAGGATCTGGACGGCGGACCGACTTCAACGCCGTGGGTGGCCGAACTACGACCGTTGCCCACTTTGCAACCAAGTTCAAGAATCCGCGGCACACCTCCTGTTCAAGTGTCGCTTCTCCATCCGAGTTTGGAGGGAGGTTCTTACATGGCTGCACCTTGATGTTGACATCGCCCCTTGGATGAACTATGCCGCTGTAAGATCTTGGTGGGAGGAGGTCCTCGCCAACAACGCGCCACCGCGGAAAGCCTTGGCCTCAATCCTACATCTTGTTAGCTGGGAGATTTGGAAGGAGCTAAATGCACGCGTGTTCAGGACCAAGGCGGCACCGGTCGCAGTGATCGTACAGATGATTGAGGAGGAGGCTTCTATCTGGGCTCTGGCAGGAGCCAGGCATTTGCGTAATTTGATACCGCCAGAGTAGCCCTTTGCCCCTTTCCCGCTTTTGCGGGGCTGTGATGTAACAAACTCTTCTCCTTATTCAATGAAAATGACAAATCTTTTGCCTCGTTTCAAAAAAAAAAAAAATTAAGAAGGAGAGAGCGCACTTTGATGACCCCTGGAAGAACCAATGCAATGCACGTAAACCTAGGCAAACCACTTAAATGAAAGAAGCTGACCAATGCATGAAAGAGTTTATGTGCTAAATTATTAAATATAATGAGTTTATCAACAATAAGTTAAACACCTATGCATTGGGTGTGAAATTGCTAAGCTATTTAATGCACTTGGCACCTCATCTAAACACCTTATCTGGACCGACCGGCGCAGCCTAAAGTTGTTGTGTGCCTGACCGAACTTCTGTCAGGATACGGGCGTGCAGAAAATGCCGTATTGAGGCCTGTGTATAGGTAGCAACGTATGATGGCCCCATCATGTGCGTTTGCTATTGGATCCTACCGTTTGCTTGAATGGCTTTTTTTCCAGACAATCTCATGAAGCATTATTAATTCGTCGCAATGTTTACGTGAACAAGCAAAAGATCACCGGGGTGTCCTAGCCGTTTGCTGGACGGCTGTGACACATTGTTTTGCTGCACCGATGGCCCATGGTACAAGAACTAGCGCAGCTGCGCAGGGTGGTGGACGAGCGCTAGATCGAATGACTCGCTGAAGCATCTACAACCATTGGGTCGGCCCATTCCGCGCACAATTAAAAGCTGAATGGTGACGAGGGAACGATCCCTGGTCTCAGGGAAGATAGCAAGCACTACTAACCACTACGCCAACCTACTTTCATGAAAAGTAAAAGGGCACGACCTACTTGAAGGGAGTGCAGTCGGTTTTCTCCGGGGTTTTTTCTTCTTTTTCTCATTTTCTTTTTTCCTTCAACAGTTTTTTTCATTCGTTCTGCACTTGTTTCTTCGTTCTTTTTATTTTCTTTTTCTTTGGTTTATTTTGTTTCTTTTTCGGTTCCCATTTTATAGATTTTCTTTGTTTCTTTTAGTTTTTATTCTACATTTGTTGAACGTATCAATAATATTTTTCTAATAGACATTTAACATGTTTTTCATGCACATTTTTAACATTTTTTAATACAAGATTTTCAATTTTAGAATATGTTGTCAACATTTGCCTATACATCCTTTTAAAGTTTTTCAAATGCTTGATTAACATTTGTGAGATACAAGATTTTTTTAAACATCTTCTAATACATTGTCGATATTTTTTCTATGCACATTTAACATTTTTCAAATGCTTGATTAACATTTCTTAAAAGCAATATTAACTTTTTTGAACACATGGTCAACATTTTTTATCAACACATTTAACTTTTCTCAAATGCTTGATCAACATTTTTCCAAATGCTTGATTAATTTTTTATATATAAAAGATAAAAAAACATCAATTTTTAATACATAGTCTATACAGATTTCACATTTTTCAGATGCTTGGTCAACATTTTTAAAATACTTCTTATTTTTTTTCAAATGTTTGATTGACATTTTTATATACACGATCATTTTTTTCATCATTTTTAAATACATGGTCAACATTTTTTCTATACACATTTTACATTTTCCAAATGCTTGCTTAACATTTTTCAAACACTTGTTCAACATTTTTTCAAATTCTTGATTAACCTTTTGTAAATACATGATCAAATTGTTTTATACCCATTTTATTTTTTTGTATACATTTTTGGTATACATGATAAACATTTTCTCTATACACATTTAACATTTTTCAAATGCTTGATCAATTTTTAAAAATGTTCTATGTAGAGTAATTTTTGTGATATATCTATTTAGAATATTTGAAAGTGTAATAAAAATTAAAACAAAGCAAGAACGAAAACAAAATGTGTAAAAAGAAAGAAAACGAGGTTGTTCTTTCCAACGCCCCTGCGCGAGCCCAACTCGCGACACCCTTCGGCGACGGTTTCCTCCGTCTCGCTGAATGGAGACATAGGGACGACAGTAGACAAGGGCATGGCAAGGATGAGCAACTTTACCCGCGTGGGCACACAGACGATGATAAGCCAGACTCGTGCGTCCCCTGTCTCAAAGTAAAAGGAGCAGCCCCGCCTCGACGCAACCACACGAGTCAAAGAAAGGGGCTTATCCTTCCATGTGGCAAGATAAAGATGACACTGGAGTCTAGTGGTTGTATAGGGCTCCGCATAAGAGGAGTTTAAGTCCGCTTTTTTTAAAGAGCTTGTTAATACCTGTCGGGACAATCCGCGGCCCATGTTAATTGGTGGGGATTTCGATATCCTTAGATATCGGCAGGAAAAAAGCAATGACCGGTTTGACACTAGGTGGCCTTTCCTCTTCACCGCTGTCATTGGCAGCCTTGAACTGCGGGAGCTCACTTTGTCTGGTCGCCAGTACACATGGGCCAATAACGGATCAATCCCTACTTATGAAAAGCTTGACCGGGTACTTGGAGTCTTTATAGGTAGGTGCAAATCTACAAATAAATAATTCTTATACTACAAGAGGAACCACGTGTGTATTTGCTGTATTTAAGCGCATCATTTAATTATTAATATAAAACATATCTAACTAACATGTATTCCTTCAAATATTCTAAATGGAGATCTAACAAATGCCGGATGTGAACTCTTTTTTATTATCATGTTGATCAAGCACTTCGGATCAATAGAAAACTCTATTAATCGAAAAAGTATGACAAAGAATTACTCCTGTAAATGCTCTTATATTAGTTTATGGAGGGAGTAAAAGTTAGACACAATGATGCATGCAAATAAAAATTTATGTTAACTAATACAATCCAATAATTTGACCTAGCCCGTAAGTTGCACGGGTTGATGACTAGTTATAATTAATGTACATCACATAGTGCATCGGTGTCAACAACTAGCTGAGGCGCACTAGTTGCGGGGCTCCCACAAGGGTCGCTTTTAGTGGGCTGAGAGCATGCTCTCAGTCAAGGCCACGTGTTGCGTGTTGGCCGCTCCTGGTTCTCCGAAGATTTTCTGATAAAACAAATTCAAAAAAAATTGTGTAAAAAAATACGTTCTTTTCTTTCACCAGAGGTACTGATTTACTTCCCGCGAAAGGCATAGCTCTGCCTTTCGAAAACAAACATGTTTTTTTTGCTTCCGCGAGAGGCATAGATTTGCTTCTGGGAGGCACATATTTGCTTCCACGAGACGCACATCCGTTCCTCACACAAAATGAAAAAATGACTTTTTTTTTGCTTCTATGAGAGGCATAGTTGTACTTCACGTGGAGCACAGAAAATGGAAATAACGCGTTTCATTTTGTTGTCCTATAAGAGCACATATTTATTTCCCGTGTAGGCACAGATTTGCTTCAGCGTGCTTCTCAAAAAAGAGAAAACTGCATTTTTTTTTCTTCTGCACGAGGCATAAATTTGCTTCCCGTGGAGGCATAGATTGCTTCTGCGAGAGGCACATATATGCCTCTTCAGAAAAGAAAAAAAAATGGGGAAAAATCATACTTCCGGTCTGATTTTTTTGTTTGGTTTTTTTGGTGAAAAAATAGGTCATCGAAACCTATCAACATGTGATTTAATTTGGAAGATCTCGACGTGAGCAATCCAACAGTGAACATGGGATTTATACGCACGCTTTAAGAGATAAAACATTTGAAATAAACGGATCTACGGGAAAAAAAACTGCTAGATTGAGACAAGTGGCACACATGTAGTGCACGACTTGTCGCAACCTGAGAAGTGGAGTGACCTTTACAAGGAATACTCTTTTTTTAGGGTTTGCAAAGAATACTCCTTAGTTAGTTATTTTGGGATGAACCCACGAAGAATAATATCCCAGAGATAAATAGGAATGCGCCGGCCACTCTGGTCCAGACTTGGTCCCAGTTGGCCTCTCAGCACTATTGTCCAATAATAACTGGCATCACGTCCCATTTGGCAATGTGGTCCCATTTTAATATAAAATTTGGATTAAGGAGCAGTATTGCAACATTAACAAAACACAGCATTTCCCAGCAGGAATTTTTAGCAAGTTAGGACAACTAGAGTTTGTTTGTACAAAGAAAAATAAGACACAGATGAACCCTGTTTCTATTTCTACCATTAACACGTTAGCACCACAAGTTAGCGTATACTTCCTCCATTTTTAAATATAAGCCTTTTTTTATATATTTTAATATAAATTACATACAGATATATATAGACATAGTTTAGAGGTCGATTTACTCATTTTGCTCCGTATGTAGTTCATATTAAAATCTCTAAAGGTCTTATATTGAGGAACAGAGGAAGTATTTGTAAACTTGACAAAGCTATATTGGGTGAGTAGTTTCAAACTTTTCTATACTAACAAGACTAACAATCCGTGCAGAACATATCTCCCAAAAAAATAAAAATATATATCCGTGCAGAACATGTGCTATCGTAAGGGCAAACTGCAGCCTTAGGACTTCCTTAGCCCACTTTCTATACGCCCACTTTGTATACGAAACCGGTCCAGAAGGCCCATTGCTTTGATATTTTGGGTCGGGCCAGTGTCGCGATGGGTAACATCAGTCCATTCCCATCCTAAGCCTCTAGTTGTACATAAATTATAAGCCTCCCGACAATTTATTCATGTTCTTTCATTCATGAGCGTAGGAACTTCAATTTTGAGGCTCATAATCTCATCAGGTTTGCTTGTAACCTAGACATAGAAATTCGTCAGTGCGGATTGTCTACAAGTGAGGAACATGATAGCCCTGAGGAATTGGAGAGCTCAAATTTCCGACCGTTGCTGTGTTACGCACCAGTTGTCCCAAATATTTTATCCACCTAACGGTCATATCATTAAAGGGCATTTAAGTCTTATCATATCGGGCTGCTCCCTGGCTATAAATAGCCGCCCCTTTAACCATTAGCTGGTTGGCTGCTCCGAGAGAAACTGACACGTGTCATTTAGAGCATCCATCTTCCGAGGACTTTGAGAGAAAATCATTAGTGGAGAAAAACCCAAAACCCACCCAAAGTGATTGAGTATCACTGAAGAAATTGTTCCTGTGTGGAACCGACGCTTGTTACCTTTAAAGACTATACATCTTCCAGACAGTTAGGCGTCATGGTCTAGAGCATCCAAGAGGAATTGTGGATCGCCAAGTGACCAAATCCGTGAAGGTTTGAAAGTCACCTAAAGACTTACCACGACTGATTGGGCGAGGTCTGTGTGACCTTAGCTCAAAGAGAATACGGTAAGGATTGTGTGTCCTTTGGTTGAAATACCAAGCCGCTCCAACCAGACGTACAACTGTCACAGCAGTTAAAACTGGTCTACCAAATCACTGTCATCACCAAGCTATTGGTTCTATTTCCTCAACCCTTTCATCTCCTCGCTTACTTGTTGTTGAACTTGATCGTTACTGTTTGAGGATTTTGACTAAAAACTTTCTAAATTTCCTCACACCTATTTCTTCAGTCATTTTGTCTTATGCCTACCATAACTAAAGATAAAGAACAACTAAGAACAACAAATAAAAATTACTTAGTGATAAAGCAAACAAGCACACACGAGAATATTCACCCCACGCTATTGCTCCTCGGCAACGGCGCCAGAAAAAGGTCTTGATAACCCACAAGTATAGGGGATCGCAACAGTTTTCGATAAGTAAGAGTGTCGAACCCAACGAGGAGCTAAAGATAGAATAGATATTCCCTCAAGTTCTATCGACCACCGATACAACTCTACGCGCGCTTGACGTTCGCTTTACGTAAAACATATATGAAACTATAAGTACTTTGTAGGTGTTGTTGGATAGGTTTGCAAGATAATAAAAAGTGTGTAAATAAAAAGTAGGGGCTGTTTAGATAAAGAAATAATAAATTAAATATAGCGAGTGTGGAAAAGTGAGGGTAGGAGTTGCGAAATTTCCCCTAAGCAATTGACTACTTTACTAGACCGATAGTAAGTATTATGTGGGAGAGGCCACTGCTAGCATGTCATCCCTAACTTGGAATTCTATGCACTTATGATTGGAACTATTAGCAAGCATCCACAACTACTAATTTTCATTAAGGTAAAACACAACCATAGCATTAAGATATATTGGTCCCCCTTCAATCCCGTATGCATCAATTTCTATGCTAGGTTGAAGCTTCTGTCACTCTTGCCCTCCAATACATAGTCCTATCAACATACAACTAACCCTATGGTGTGATCCATGCGCGCAATCATATGATGGGCACCAAAGGACAGCAACATAACCACAAGCAAATTAAATCAATCATAACAATTCATAAACCACCGATAGGACAACGAAAATCTACTCAGACATCATAGGATGGCAACACATCATTGGATAATAATATGAAGCATAAAGCACCATGTTCAATTAGAGGCTACAACGGGTTGCGGGAGTGTGGACCGCTGTAGATAGAGGGGCGAAGGTGATGGAGATGTTGGTGAAGATGGCGGAGGTGTTGGAGTAGATCGCGGTGATGATGATGATGGCCACGACAGCGTTCCGGTGCCACCGGAAGAGAAGGGAGAGGGGGCCCCTTCGTCTTCTTCTTCCTTGACCTCCTCCCTAGATGGGAGAAGGGTTTCCCCTCTGGTCCTTGGCCTCCATGGCATGGGAGGGGCGAGAGCCCCTCCGAGATTGGATCTGTCTCTCTATCTCTCTCTGTTTACGCGTTCTCAGATTCTTCCCTTTCACCATTTCTTATATTCTCAGAGATCCGTAACTCCGATTGGGCTGAAATTTTGACACGGTCTCTATCCGGGTATTGGCTTTCTTGCGGCGAAAGAAGGGCACCAACCGCCTTACGGGTGGCCCACGAGAGTCAGGGGCGCGCCTGGGGGGGGAGGCGCGCCCAGCTGCCACGTGGCCACCTCGGGCACCGTCTCACGTGGATTTTTCTTCCCAAAAATCATATATATTCCAAAAGAAATCTCCGTCAATTTTTATCCCGTTTGGACTCCGTTTGATATGGATATTCTACAAAACAAAAAACATGCGACAAACAGGAACTGACACTGGGCACTGGATCAATATGTTAGTCCCAAAAATAGTATAAAAAGTTGCCAAAAGTATATGAAAGTTGTAGAATATTGGCGTGGAACAATCAAAAATTATAGATACGACGGAGATGGATCACCGAGCACTAGACGACCTCACCAACCAGAATAAATGACAGGTCATCAAGACCGCGGACACTGTTAGACGAGTCCGGCGCATCACTAGATATACCTGAGATTGGTTTGATGGTTAAACCCTCATAGACGGTACCAGGGGCTTCCCGCGCGTAATCAGGGCTAGTTCGGCTCAACTTGACTTATCTTAAATTTTAATGGTTTATCTAGAATAACCAATTTTTTGGCACGACAACTTTCACCTAAGTTCTTCTGTTTTACAGATGACAATCATGCTACACCCGTCCAGGACACGGCACAACGAAGACACAGGCACAGACGTGCAGCAGGGACCCACTCAAAGGTTTCATTTCAGATTAAGACCCTGCATAAACCTTTTTTACCGACTCTTGTAGTTTACATCCTTCGGATACTCAATACAACCGAGAAGGATGCTGACGTTATTGGCATTTCGCCACGTCAGAATATTGCACGTACCTGGACACTCGGGGTTTATTATTAAGGGCATTATTCAGCCCGGCATATGTTATAAAGATCGAATACCTTAGGGAGTGTTCAGCGTCACGAGTTTGGCCTTGTATGCATCAGCTCCGAATCATGTCTTTGGTCAAATGTTGGGTTTGCCCGGCTTCCGTGTTTTGCTACCTTACGTTCCGCTCTATCTGCTAAGGCGGCACCAGGAGAACTACTGCGATTGTGCCCTGGTTCATCCGGATGAGTACCTCAGTAGAGAAAGCCGAAAATTGACTGTCATGATAAAGCGCGAGACTGGTCAACCACTCGATGACTTAGCAGAATCTTCGGGATTCCTGCGCATAAACAAAGGGCCGTTTCCCGGTCATATACGTACGCGCACCGTATTCAGACAAGCGCGGAAGTGCCAGGGGCTATATAGTAGTCCCACCATCCACTACAAAAAAAGACACATCCGTGACATTTTGGGCCGAGCGAATTTTTTTCTGTCATACATATGACACTTCTATGACGATAATTGTGACAAAACCCGGTATCATCATAGATGTGATGGGCTCCTACTTCTATGACAAAAAATCATGACAGAAAATGGGCTTTTCGTCCTGGGTGGGCCGGAGACGCAGCTCCATGACATTCTTTGGGCCGTCCATGACGGAAAAAAACCGTGGTAGAAGCGAGGGCGAGGAAAATTTCGGGGAGTTCCCGGTTACGGTGGGAGGTCGGGGGCCGAGCGATGCGCGTTTCTCTCATACATGTACGTGCGTGTGTGCGAGGCGTTGGCTCTAACTGAACCCGAGCGAGGCGTTGGGCTCTAACTGAATCCGAGCGATTGCACTGTAGGCTACGCGTTACTGAACCCGAGAGCTCGATCGATGGCTGTTAACTGAACCCGATCGAGCGATTCCTTCGCTACTGCTGGTAACTGAAGCCAATCGATGCTGCCTCTGGA
>NC_041384.1:758302516-758330505 GCF_002162155.2 Triticum dicoccoides
GATGAATAGTTCCCGGTGGGGGTGGATGAACAGGACCCCGTGGTGTTGCCTCTGGATGAACAGGACCCCGATCGATCGAGCCGGTTAGGGCTGGATGAATAGGACCCCGTGGAGGGCCGGATGAACAGGACCACCCCGTGGAGGGCAGGATGAACAGTAGATGGTGGAGGGCAGGATGAACAGTAGCTCGTGGAGGGGTGGTTGAACAGGAGCCTGTGGAGAGGGCTGGTTGAACAGTAGCCGATGGAGTAGCGCGCGGTGGAGGCTGGATGAACAGGAGTCCATGGATGAACAGTCACAGGTGGAGGCTGGAGGAGGTCGACGGTGGATGAACAGTAGCTCATGGAGGCTCGAGGGGGTCGACGGTGGAGATGAACAATATCCCGTGGAGTCCCGTTTAGCGGTACGCCACACCCCTCCCGATGAATAGGGCCCCCGTTTCAACCGTAGCGCTCCAACACAAGTCCGTTTCGTTCGTTTTGCGGTATGCCACACCCCTCCCGATCAATAGGACCCCCGTTTCGACCATAGGATGTTTGTTTCATCCGTTTTGCGGTACACCAGACCCCTCCCGATGAACAGGATCTCGTTTCGAACGTGGCCGGTCGAATACAAAGCCGTTTCCTCCGTTCTGCAGTACGCCAGGCCTCGTTTCTGTCGCCTGTTCCGTCCAAGCCCTCCCGATGAACACGAGGCATTCCGTTGCCTCCCCATGAACACGACGCATTCCGTTGTCTCCCCATGAACACGACGAAGACGCTGTTTCTTCGTTCCGACTCAGCCATGTACATGAGCCCTGGCCGTACGTATGCGCGAGTAGGCGTTCGAGACCCCGCCCATATGTACACATACGTGGCGGTATTTTATTTCTTGCACCCTGGCCGCCTCTACTACGACACGTGCGCGCCTCTACATCGACCAGTATATATGTACGTACACGTTTGCGACCAGAATGACAACGCTGCGTGCGCTTCAACCAGGTGGGTCCCGACTGTTAGGCACTTCCTTGCGTGCGAAGATGTAGCTGGTGGGTCCCAGCAGTCAGGGGGAGAAATACGGTGGCCCGTCCGATGGGTCCCGCTGTCAGGTGGAGGAATAATTATTTTGCACATAGTAAGGAGGAACCTCCTTGCTGCGGCCGTGGACCCAGCTGTCAGCCTCTCCACGTACAGTCCACGTCCGATGGAAGCCGTTCCTTGACCATGTTGACCACGCCGCACCGAGAGCAGCAGAGCGGTGGACGATGGCGAGGCCTGGGAAGGGGACGATGCGGAGCCGGGGAAGACGCGCCAATGGATGCCCACGCGTAGAGGAGTACGAGGGTTCACTGGTTCGCTGCAGTGTGAGACTGCCGTCGCCGCAGAATAACAGGGGGTGTGGGTGAGTAGAGGGATGGCCTGGCCAGTGGTGGGAGTAGTACGGGGCGGTGAGGCCTCCGCCGCATCGCCGCCGGCCACGGGAGGCAGGAGCACGAGGTACGACCGACGCTGGTTTGGGCGGCTGGAGCAAGAAGACCAGAGGTTGAAGAAGCACTACAACCATTGGATGGACATCGTACGGTCACTGGAGCTACAATCGTGCATATTGACTAAGTTGACAAAGCCCTCCGTACCCGTCAACTTAGTAGGCCCACAAGTCAGCCTGCCACTATACTGGGTCCTAGCTAACAGTGGGAGTATTCATTTTTTTTGTGCGTAATAAGGAGGCACTTCCTTGTGTGCGAAGATATAGCTGGTGGGTCCGAGCTGTCAGCGGCGGTAACGTTTTTTTGGGAAATACAGAGGCCCTTTCGGTGGGTCCCTGATGTTAAGTGGAGGCATCATTATTTTGCGCGTAATAAGGAGGCATTTCCTTGCGTGCGGCTATGGACCCAGCTGTCGGCCTCTCCATGTAAAGTCCACTTCATATGCATGTCGATCGTTGACCACGTTGACCAGGCCGCGCCGAGAGCACCAGGGCGGTGGACGACGGCAAGGCCTAGGAAGGGGACGACACGGAGGCAGGGAAGACTCGGCAGTTGTTTCCCACGTGGAGGGGAGTATGACTGTACGAGGGTTTACTGGTTCGTCTACCGTCGCCGAAGAATAATAGCAGGTGTGGGTGAGTAGAGGGATGGCTAGGCCAGCGATGGGAGTAGGGTCGGGCGGTGAGGCCCGCGCGGCAGCACAGCCGGCCGGGAGAAGGAGGGAGCAGGCAGTCCCGTCGGCGCTTGTTTGAGCGGCTGGAGTAGGAAGAGCAGAGATTGAAGAAGCACGACGGTCGTTGGATGGACATCCAACAGTCAGTGCTTGTGTGTCAACCTTTTTTTAGGAAAGCCTCAAATCTGTGGAAAATAGCATACAACCCATTTGCCATTATTTCTAATAATTTACAGCCCATTTGCTAATTCTTAAGGTTTTTTTGGATCCCATATTCTTTTTGTTAGCATTACAGCCCATATTGTGGCAACAGTTAAAAAATTATACGAATTTTTGCATATTTCGGTGCGGTCCGAACTGTTTTTAATCCCGAAATTTCGACTCACATTCAAACTGATTTTAAAAATAAATGTATATCAATATAAAATCCAACAAATTCTCCACGCATAAAAATTAATGTAATTTAAAATCTTGAAATGAAAAAAAAGATATTTGAAACAAATTATCGATTTGATGTGTTTTAAAAATGTACAACCCATCTCTCATTACTGATGGGCCATTTTCTCGGCTAGCCGAATGAAAGCTCTCCTCGTATTGAAAGATTTGCAGCCCAACAGGCCTGATAGAGCGACTTACTTGGCAAATCCCAAAAAAACTGGGATGTGGCCGTGGACCCAGCTGTCAGCCTCTCCACGTACAGTACTCTTCCGATGGAAGTCATTCCTTAACCACGTTGACCACGCCGCGCAGAGAGCACCACAGCGGTGGACGACGGCAAGGCCTAGGAAGGGGACGATGCAGCAGTAGAAGCCCGCGCGGAGAGGACTATGAGGGTTCACTGGTTCGGCTGCGGTGTGAGGCTGCCGTCGCCGCAGGGCCTGGCCAGCGGCGGGAATAGTAGGGGGCGGCGAGGCCTCTGCGGCTGCTGATGACCCACAAGTATAGGGGATCTATTGTAGTCCTTTCGATAAGTAAGAGTGTCGAACCCAACGAGGAGCAGAAGGAAATGATAAGCGGTTTTCAGCAAGGTATTCTCTGCAAGTACTGAAATAAGTGGTAACAGATAGTTTTGTGATATGATAAATTGTAACGACCAACAAGTAACAAAAGTAAATAAAGTGCTGCAAGGTGGCCCAATCCTTTTGTAGCAAAGGACAAGCCAGAACAAACTCTTATAATAGGAAAAGCGCTCCCGAGGACACATGGGAATATTGTCAAGCTAGTTTTCATCACGTTCATATGATTCGCGTTCCATACTTTGATAATTTGATATGTGGGTGGACCGGTGCTTGGGTGCTGTTCTTACTTGAACAAGCATCCCGCTTATGATTAACCTCTATTGCAAGCATCCGCAACTACAACAAAAGTATTAAGGTAAACCTAACCATGGCATGAAACATATGGATCCAAATCAGCCCCTTACAAAGCAACGCATAAACTAGGGTTTAAGCTTCTGTCACTCTAGCAACCCATCATCTACTTATTACTTCCCAATGCCTTCCTCTAGGCCCAAATAATGGTGAAGTGTTATGTAGTCAACGTTCACATAACACCACTAGAGGCTAGACAACATACATCTTATCAAAATATCAAACGAATACCAAATTCACATGACTACTCATAGCAAGACTTCTCCCTTGTCCTCAGGAACGAACGTAATTACTCACAAAGGATATTTATGTTCATAATCAGAGGGGTAATAATATGCATCTAGGATCTGAACATATGATCTTCCACCAATTAAACCAACTAGCATCAACTACAAGGAGTAATCAACACTACTAGCAACCTACTAGCACCAATCCCGGACTTTGAGACAAGAATTGGATACAAGAGATGAACTAGGGTTTGGAGATGAGATGGTGCTGGTGAAGATGTTGATGGAGATTGCCCACTCCCGATGAGAGGAGCGTTGGTGATGACGATGGTGATGATTTCCCCCTCCGGGAAGGAAGTATCCCCGGCAGAACAGCTCTGCCGGAGCTCTAGATTGGATCCGCCAAGGTTTCGCCTCGTGGCGGCGGAGTCTCGTCCCGAAAAGTTCCTCCTTATTTTTTTCTCATCGAAAGACCTCATATAGGAGAAGATGGGCATCGGGGAGCCACCAGGGGGCCCACGAGACAGGGGGCGCGCCTTAGGGGGGGGGCGCCCCCACCCTCGTGAGCAGGGTGTGGGCCCCCTGGCCTTCATCTTTGGCGTGGATTTTTCTTTGTTTCTTTTAAGACGTTCTGTGGAGTTTGAAGACTTTTGGAGTTGCGCGGAATAGGTCTCTAATATTTGCTCCTTTTCCAGACCAGAATTCCAGCTGCCGGCATTCTCCCTCTTTATGTAAACCTTGTAAAATAAGAGTGAATAGCCATAAGTATTGTGACATAAAGTGAAATAGCAGTCCATAATGCAATAAATATCGATATAAAAGCATGATGCAAAATGGACGTATCGACTCCCCCAAGCTTAGACCTCGCTTGTCCTCAAGCGAAAAGCCGATAATAATAAATATGTCCTCATGTTTAGAGGTAGAGGTGTCGATAAAAATAAAATACGGACATGAAGGCATCATGATTATTCTTATAACAGCAACATATATAGGTTTTGTCATATGATTACTTATGTTCAAGTGATGATCTATTCACAATGCAAAATTATAAATCAAAAACCTTATTGGACTCCGACAAACTACAATCTCAGTGATTGAAACAACTGCAATTTATCATAACATCGGAAAGTGCCTATGTCAGAGCTGAAAAGCAAGTCCACACACTCAACTATCATTTAGTCCTCCATAATTGCTAACACTCACGCGATACTTGTGGTTACAGAGTTTTAATCGGACACAGAGAAAGATAGGGGCTTATAGTTTTGCCCCACAACCTTTTACCTCAAGGGTAATGTCAACAATAATGGTTCATGCTCCCCTACATCCAATTAGATATATATATATATCATGGTCTTTCCAACATGCTGAGCTTGCCAAAGGATAAAATAAAAAAAGAAAAGGTGAAGATCACCATGACTCTTGCATAAGGTAGAAGATAATAATAAAGGATAGGCCCTTCGCAGAGGGAAGCAGAGGTTGCCATGCGCTTTTATGGTTGGATGTATAAAATCTCAATGTGAAAGAACACCACTTTATATTGCCCCTTGTGATATGAACCTTTATTATGCAGTCCGTCGCTTTTATTACTTCCACATCACAAGCTCGTATAAAGCTTATTTCTCCCACACCAATCAATCATACATATTTAGAGCAATTTTTATTGCTTTGCACCGATGACAACTTACTTGAAGGATCTTACTCAATCCATAGGTAGATATGGTGGACTTTCATGGCAAAACTGGTTTAGGGATATTTGGAAGCACAAGTAGCATTTCTACTTGGTGCTGGGAATTTGGCTAGCATGAGGAGGAAAGGCAAGCTCAACAAGTTAGAGGAACCATGACAACATACTTTATCTCAGATATAAGAAAGACATAACTCATTACGTTGTCTTCCTTATCCAACATCAACTCTTTAGCATGTCATATTTTAATGAGAGCTCCCATCATTAAAGATGTCAATGATAATATATCTATATGTGAAACCTCTCTTTCCTTATTACTTCCTATTAATTGCAACAATGACCAAAGCTATGTCTGCCAACTCCCAACAACTTTTAATCATCATACTCTTTCTATGTGAAGTCATTACTCTCAATAAGATAAATATGAACTTTTTGTTTCTTTTATTCTTTTCTTCTTTCTTTTTATTCACCCAAGATCATGGAAAAATAATAAAGCCCTTGACTCGACACTAATCTTTATTATATATAACTCACGGACTCGATTATATAGAGGGATCATAAAGCAAAACTCAAAACTAGATCATGCCATAAACTGTATTCTACTAGATCAAGATACTACTAATAGGATCGAACTAAGAAAACGGTAAAGATAGGAGTTGTGATGGTGATACGATACCGGGGCACCTCCCCCAAGCTTGGCAGTTGCCAAGGGGGGTGCCCATACCCATGTGATCATGTCTCCTTCTTTGTTGTTGGTGTAATATTCTTGGCAATTATTCCTCTCAGGATACGGTTCTCCTCCTCAAGCTTATTGACTTGCTGCTTGAGGTCCATTATTTCCTTACGAAGGTTTCCTGTGACAGCTAAAGCTCCTTGCACCTAAGGGTGTTGCATAGCTGCGGGAGAACAAGTGACACTCCTCTTCATATTTTCATAAGTAAGAAATCTAACATTAGAAGGGATAACCGAGTTTGGAATAGCTGAGCTCTGTAGTTCCCCCATCGTGAACCCAGCTCGGAGGCGAGAGGTGACTTCTTGATCCTCCATAGCATCTACTCTCATCAAGTCAGCCTCCATCTCCTCCTCCGTTGCTGGCCCAAAGTGGTCAGCATCGCTGTTTTCCCTTTGTTCCGGTGCCGGATTAGATACCCGGCTCTCCCCGATTGACTCTTGAGAAGACATCTTGCTCTAATCTGCAGCAGCAACAGCTCGAAAACAAAAACAGAGGATATTTACGTGATACAGGAGTCAAAACCTTTGGGAGGATATATAATGAATTTTTACCAACCAAAATACGTAACGTGCAAGAAAACGGAGTCCGGAAAGAACACAAGGCGCTCACGAGGTAGGGGGGCGCGCCCACCACCCTCGTGGGGCCCTCGTGTCCTTCCCGGACTGCTACTTATTTTCTATTTTTCTAAATATTCCAAAACGGAGAAATATTTCTTTAAAAATTGTTTTGGAGTCGGTTTACTTTCCGTACCACATACCTATTCCTTTTCGGAGTCTGAAACGTTCCGGAAAGTGTCCCTTATGTATTCCTCCGGGGTTATGGTTTCAATAATATTGGTTTCAACATTTATGGGATTACCTGAGATATAATGTTTAATTCGTTGACCGTTTACCACCTTTGGATTTGTGCCCTCGAAGTTGTTGATTTTTATGGCACCGGAACGATAGACCTCCTCGATGACGTAGGGGCCTTCCCATTTAGAGAGAAGTTTTCCTGCAAAAAATCTTAAACGAGAGTTGTATAGCAATACATAATCACCTACATTAAACTCACGCTTTTGTATCCTTTTGTCATGCCATCTTTTAAATTTTTCTTTAAACAACTTGGCATTTTCATAAGCTTGGGTTCTCCATTCATCAAGTGAGCTAATATCAAATAACCTCTTTTCACCGGCAAGTTTAAAATCATAGTTGAGCTCTTTAATAGCCCAATATGCCTTATGTTCTAGTTCGAGAGGTAAGTGACATGCTTTTCCATAGACCATTTTATACAGGGACATACCCATAGGATTTTTGTATGCAGTTCTATAAGCCCATAATGCATCATCAAGTTTCTTAGACCAATTCTTTCTAGGCCTATTGAGAGTCTTCTACAAAATTAATTTGAGCTCTCTATTGCTCAACTCTACTTGAGCACTAGACTGTGGGTGATAAGGGGATGCAATTCTATGATTAACATCATATTTAGCAAGCATTTTACGGAAAGCGCCATGAATAAAGTGTGAACCACCATTAGTCATTAAATATCTAGGGACTCCAAACCTCAGAAAAATAACTTCCTTACGCATTTTAATAGAAGTGTTATGATCAGCACTACTAGTTGGAATAGCTTCTACCCACTTAGTAACGTAATCAACAACAACTAAAATATGTGTGTATCCATTAGAGGCAGGAAAAGGTCCCATATAATCAAAGCCCCAAACATCAAACGGTTCAGTAACAAGTGAATAATTCATAGGCATTTCTTGACGTGTACTAATATTACCAATTCTTTTACATTCATCACAAGACAAGACAAACTTACGGGCATCCTTGAAGAGAGTAGGCCAATAAAAACCAGATTGCAATACCTTATGTGGAGTTCTATCTCCAGCGTGGTGTCCTCCATAAGACTCGGAATGACACTTGCGTAGGATCTGTTCCTGTTCATGCTCAGGTACACAACGCCTAATAACACCATCTACTCCTTCTTTATAAAGATGTGGGTCATCCCAAAAGTAATGTATCAAATCATAGAAGAACTTTTTCTTTTGTTGGTATGTGAAGATAGGTGGTATAAACTTAGCAACAATATAATTAGCATAATCAGCATACCATGGAGTACTACGAGAAGTACTTATAACATTTAATTGCTCATCAGGAAAGTCATCATTAATTGGTAGTGGGTCATCAAGAATATTTTCTAACCTAGACAAGTTGTCTGCAACAGGGTTCTCAGCTCCCTTTCTATCAACAATATGCAAATCAAATTCTTGTAGCAAGAGAACCCATCTAATAAGTCTAGGTCTAGCATCTTTATTTTCCATAAGATATTTAATAGCAGCATGATCTGTTTGAATAGTTACTTTAGAATCAACAATATAAGATCTGAACTTATCACAAGCAAATACAACTGCTAAAAGTTCTTTTTCAGTAGTAGCATAATTTTTTGAGCATTGTCTATAGTCTTACTAGCATAATGAATAACATTTAATTTCTTATTGACTCTTTGCCCTAGAACAGCACCTACAGCATAACCACTAGCATCACACATAATTTCAAAGGGTAAATTCCAATTAGGTGGCTGAACAATAGGTGCAGAGACTAATGCTTTCTTAAGTATTTCAAATGCTTCTACACAATCATCATCAAAGACAAATGGTATATCTTTTTGCAATAAATTAGTCAGAGGCCGAGAAATTTTTGAGAAGTCCTTAATGAACCTCCTATAAAACCCGGCATGACCAAGGAAACTTCTTATACCTTTGATGTCCTTGGGACATGGCATCTTTCCAATAGCATCAACCTTGGCTTTATCAACTTCAATACCTCTTTCGGAAACTTTGTGCCCCAAAACAATACCTTCATTAACCATAAAGTAGCACTTTTCCCAATTCAAGACAAGATTAGTTTCTTCACATCTCTGCAAAACTCGATCAAGATTGCTCAAGCAATCGTCAAAAGAGGAACCATAGACAAAAAAGTCGTCCATGAAAACCTCACAAATCTTTTCACAAAAGTCAAAGAATATAGCCATCATGCATCTTTGAAAGGTAGCAGGTGCATTACATAAACCAAAAGGCATACTTCTATAAGCAAAAGTACCAAAAGGGCATGTAAAAGTAGTCTTTGATTGATCTTTAACCGACACAGGTATTTGAGAGAAAACAGAATAACCATCTAGATAGCAATGGTGTGTGTGTTTGCATAATCTTTCTAGCATTTGATCAATAGAAGGTAAGGGGTAATGATCTTTCTTAGTAGCTTTATTTAATTTGCGGAAATCAATTACCATCCTATAACCTGTGATAATTCTTTGTGGAATCAATTCATCTTTATCATTAGGAACAACAGTAATACCTCCCTTCTTAGGGACACAATGGACAGGACTTACCCACTCACTATCAGCAACGGGGTAGATTATACCTGCCTCCAGAAGCTTTAGTATTTCTTTTCTTACCACTTCTTTCATTTTAGGATTTAGACGTTGTTGAGGATCACGAACTGGTTTGGCATCTGCTTCCAAATTTATTTTATGTTGGCATAGAGTGGGACTAATGCCCTTAAGATCATCAAGAGTATATCCAATAGCAGCACGATGCTTCTTCAGTGTTTTCAATAATCTTTCTTCTTCATGCTCTGAAAGGTTAGCACTAATAATAACATGATATATCTTCTTTTCATCAAGATAAGCATATTTAAGATTATCAGGCAAAGGTTTAAGCTCGAGCCCGGGATCACCCTTGGGTGGAGGAGGATCCCCTAGGATTTCAACAGGCAAGTTGTGTTTCAGAACAGGTTCCTGTTTAAAGAATACTTCATCTATTTCCCTTCTTTCATTCATGAACATATCATTTTCATGGGCTAGCAAATAGTGTTCTAAAGGATCACTAGGAGGTACTGCAATAGAACCAAGACCAATAATTTCATCCTTACTAGGTAATTCTTCCTCACGATGTTGTTTACTAAATTTAGAGAAATTAAACTCATGGACCATATCATCCAAGCCAACAGTAACAACATTCTTTGTGCAATCTATGGTAGCATTGGCAATATTTAAGAAGGGTCTACCAAATATAATGGGACAAAAACTATCTTGTGGGGAACCAAGAACAAGAAAATCAGTAGGATATTTAGTTTTCCCACACAAGACTTCAGCATCTCTGACAATTCCCATTGCTGAAATAGTATCTCTATTGGCAAGTTTAATTGTGACATCAATATCTTCTAACTCAGCAGGTGCAATTTCATTCTTAATTTCTTCATAAAAAGTATGCGGTATAACACTAGCACTAGCACCCATATCACATAAGCCTTGATAACAATGATCTCCTATTTTAACAGAAATAACAGGCACGCCTACCACGGGTCTATGTTTATCTTTAGCACAAGGTTTAGCAATTCTAGCAGTTTCACCTTTGAACTGAATAACATGCCCATCAATATTATTAGACAAGAGATCCTTAACAATAGCAATATTAGGTTCTATTTTAACTTGTTCAGGAGGTGTATCAGTTCTAATATTGCTTTTACAAACAACAGTTGAAGCTTTAGCATGATCCTTTATTCTAATAGGGAAAGGTGGTTTCTCAATATAAGAAGTAGGAACAATAGGATCATTATAAGTGACAGTCTTTTCTTCAACTTTAATAGGTGCAGCTACTTTTACTTCTATGGGGGGGATGATATTTAAACCACTTCTCCTTAGGGAGATCAACATAAGTAGCAAAAGATTCACAGAAAGAAGCTACTATCTCAGAGTCAAGTCCATATTTAGTGCTAAACTTACGGAAAATATCGGTATCCATGAAAGATTTAACACAATCAAACTTAGGTGTCATACCTAACTCCTTACCTTCGTCGAGGTCCCAATCTTCAGAGTTGCGTTTAATTCTATCCAATAAATTCCATCCGAATTCAATAGTCTTCATCATAAAAGAGCCAGCACAAGAAGTATCGAGCATGTTGCGATTGTTTTCAGAAAGCCAAGCATAAAAACTTTGCATAATTATTTCTCTCGGGAGCTCATGATTGGGGCATGAATATAACATTGATTTAAGCCTCCCCCAAGCTTGAGTGATGCTTTCTCCTTCGCGATGCCAGAAATTATATATGTAATTGCGATCATGATGAACAAGATGCATAGGGTAATACTTTTTATGAAATTCCAACTTCAATCTTTTATAGTCCCAGAATCTGATATCATCACATAGCCTATACCATATCAATGCGTCTCCCTTCAAAGATAAAGGGAAGACCTTCTTCTTAGCAACATCATCGGGTATACCTGCAAGATTAAATAATCCACAAACTTCATCCACATATATTAAGTGCTCATCAGGATGCTTTGTTCCATCTCCTGTAAAAGGGTTAGCAAGTAGTTTTTCCATCATAGCCGCAAGAAATTCAAAAGGAGTTTCATTTTCAATAGGTTCAGCAGGTTGAGGAGCAACTCTTTGCTCTACTGGATGGGGTGAAGATACCCCCAACAAGCCCCTTAGAGAATTACTTTCCATAGTAACAAGTGACAATAAATTTCAGCACACTATATAAATTTTTCCTTACCAAATTCCACCTACCAAAGGCGCTACACTCCCCGGCAACGGTGCCATAAAAGAGTCTTGATGACCCACAAGTATAGGGGATCTATCGTAGTCCTTTCGATGAGTAAGAGTGTCGAACCCAATGAGGAGCAGAAGGAAATGATAAGCGGTTTTCAGCAAGGTATTCTCTGCAAGTACTGAAATAAGTGGTAACAGATAGTTTTGTGATATGATAAATTGTAACGAGCAACAAGTAACAAAAGTAAATAAAGTGCATCAAGGTGGCCCAATCCTTTTGTAGCAAAGGACAAGCCAGAACAAACTCTTATAATAGGAAAAGCGCTCCCGAGGACACATGTGAATATCTTCAAGCTAGTCTTCATCACGTTCATATGATTCGCGTTCGATACTTTGATAATTTGATATGTGCGTGGACCGGAGCTTGGGTGCTGTTCTTACTTGAACAAGCATCCCACTTATGATTAACCTCTATTGCAAGCATCCGCAACTACAACAAAAGTATTAAGGTATAACTAACCATAGCATGAAACATATGGATCCAAATCAGCCCCTTATGAAGAAACGCATAAACTAGGGTTTAAGCTTCTGTCACTCTAGCAACCCATCATCTTCTTATTACTTCCAAATGCCTTCCTCTAGGCCCAAATAACGGTGAAGTGTTATGTAGTCGACGTTCACATAACACCACTAGAGGCTAGACAACATATATCTTATCAAAATATCAAACGAATACCAAATTCACATGACTACTCATAGCAAGACTTCTCCCTTGTCCTCAGGAATGAACGTAATTACTCACAAAGCATATTTATGTTCATAATAAGAGGGGTAATAATATGCATATAGGATCTGAACATATGATCTTCCACCAATTAAACCAACTAGCATCAACTACAAGGAGTAATCAACACTACTAGCAACCTACTAGCACCAATCCTGGACTTTGAGACAAGAATTGGATACAAGAGATGAACTAGGGTTTGGAGATGAGATGGTGCTGGTGAAGATGTTGATGGAGATTGGCCTCTCCCGATGAGAGGAGCGTTGGTGATGATTTCCCCCTCCGGGAAGGAAGTATCCCCGGCAGAACAGCTCTGCCGGAGCTCTAGATTGGATCCGCCAAGGTTCCGCCTCGTGGCGGCGGAGTCTCGTCCTGAAAAGTTCCTCCTTATTTTTTCTCATTGGAAGACCTCATATAGGAGAAGATGGGTGTCGGTGTCAAAACCGGCGGATCTCGGGTATTGGGTCCCGAACTGTGTGTCTAGGCCGGATGGTAACAGGAGGCGAGGGACACGAAGTTTTACCCAGGTTCGGGCCCTCTCTATGGAGGTAAAACCCTACGTCCTGCATGATTAATAATGATGATATGGGTAGTACAAGAGTAGATCTACCACGAGATCGAGGAGGCTAAACCCTAGAAGCTAGCCTATGGTATGATTGTTGATGTGTATGTTGTCCTACGGACTAAAACCCTCCGATTTATATAGACACCGGAGAGGGTTAGGGTTACACAAAGTTGGTTACAATGGTAGGAGATCTTCATATCCGTATCGCCAAGCTTGCCTTCCACGCCAAGGAAAGTCCCTTCCGGACATGGGACAGAGTCTTCAATCTTGTATCTTCATAGTCTAGGAGTCCGGCTGAAGGTATAGTCCGGCTATCCGAACACCCCCTAATCCAGGACTCCCTCAGTAGCCCCTGAACCAGGCTTCAATGACGACGAGTCCGGCGCGCAGATTGTTTTCGGCATTGCAAGGCGGGTTCCTCCTCCAAGTACTTCATAGAAGATTTTGAACACAAAGATAGTGTCCGGCTCTGCAAAATAAGTTTCCACACATTGCCATAGAGAGAATAATATCTACACACAAATCTAATCTGCTGACATATTTCGTAGTGTGTCACACCACGGCCAAGCCTTTATCCGAGTCGTTTCACTATCCCACCTCAGCGCGTCATGCGAGGCGGTTTCCTTGGCAAGTCTTGTTAAAGCAGAGATCGTGTCCCCTTATTCCGGGATTCTCATCAATACGGGCATGGGTAACCCAACCGCTTCTAGGACTCCTAGATTATAGGCGAGTCCAAGCGGACACGGAGAGGACGCTTGATATTCACCCTCTTTATAAAGGGGACAAGGCTTTTATTTTTCCCTCCCGTGCTCAATCGAATCCTTCCCCCACCTCAAGCTCAAACGCCCGAAGTTCACGTCAGGTGCTCCGAACCTTCAGTCATGTATGGATCTAGCCTTCAAGGCCAATGGGTGCCTTCCTCCGTCACGGAAGAAGACATCAAAAAGTTGAGGGAGGCCAAATATCTGACTGCCGAGATTTTGCATTGGCTGCCTCCCCGAGGGCAGGCCATTCCCACCCCCGAACCCAACGAGAACGTCGTGTTCGTCTCCCACTTCCTCCGAGGTCTAGGTCTTGCTCTGGATCCTTTCGTCAGGGGTATGATGTTTTATTACGGGCTAGACTTCCATGATCTAGCTCCGGACTCTTTTCTTCATATCACGACATTTATTGTCGTGTGCGAGGCCTTCCTCCGGGTTACCCCTCACTTTGGCCTCTGGCTTAAGACCTTTGAAGTGAAGCCGAAGATGATCGAGGGGCAACATGCAGCGTTTGGAGGTGCCTCAATACGCAAGATGACGGGAGCTCCGTGGCCCAAAGGTTCCATCCCAGAGGTGTCTGAATTGTGGCAACAGGAATGGTTCTACATCACGGCTCCTAGAAGTGCCAAGTGGGCGGCCGCCCCTATTTTCTGCCCGGGCCCTCCACCACAACTGATGTCATGGATCAGCAGAGGTCTGAGCTGGGGGCCAGCCAAGTAGGTGCCTATACTGCAAAGCCGCATTCGTGATCTCTTCAATGGAGATTTCAGTTTGGTTGCGGTAATGCAAGTTATGCTGGTTCGTCAAGTCCAGCCTTGCAAACGCCGGCCTCTCCGCCTATGGGAGTTCAATCCCGAGGGACTGCGTGTCATTCAAAATTTTCTCGGCTTGACGCACGAGGATATGTACAAGTCATTCTTCGGTTCTCAGGTGGAGTGTCCGGAAATCTTCGAGGACGTGGGCCTGAGTAGTAACCGTGCCGCCGAACAGGTAAGGCATCTTCCGGCCAAACATACTATCTCTCCTTTGTTACGAAGTTGTTTCTGAGAGTTTGCTTTTTGACCAGGACTGGCTAACAAAGGCGAAGTTGATTCAGTGTTTGGCCCCCCTCCCTGAGGGTTTGGAAAATCCGGTATTGGAAAAGATGCTCCAGATCGCACCTTGCCCGGAGCCCTTGAAGGAAGATACCGTGGAGGATAATGCGGGCGGACGCGGGCCCCCAACGCTGCCCACTCTAACTGAGGGAGTGAGCGTCTCCATGAAGGAAGACGACTAGAAGAGGAAAAGGACTGCGCCCGGGGATTCGGAAGCCGAAGCTTCCAAACGGGAGAAGAAGTCTCCCATAGAGGGTTCTACCTTGGGGGGCGCCATTGCCGCACAAAGTCTGCGGGGGGATCAATTCTCCGCGAGTCGTAAGTGACCCGAAATACTTTAATAGTATAGATATGCCATCTTTTTCTTCTGAAGATAACCACCGCATATATTTTTGTAGTTCGGGCCTTATCCCCTCTCAAATGAGCTCATCTTCGGGGGATCTTCTTCTAGAGATGATGGAGAGCGAAACGCCTCCTCCGGACTCCTCCGCTCCGGAAGCGGGCGACCCTGAAGTGTCGTCGCGGAGGGCCTCTCCGAGTCCGGTGAGGCCAGAAGATAATCCCGTTGACCCCCAAAGCTCCCAGTGTCCAGCTGCCGAAGAGAGCAGACAAAAGAGTCCGACACCGTCCAGTGTGCGATCGGATGTTCTGAGGGAGTTGGTGGGGCGAGCGGCCATCTCGGATGAACACCGTGTGCTGATGAATATGGTGATGGAGAGAATATCGTCCGCCGAAAGCGGATTGCATGAAGCTTTTATGAGTCTATTGACAGGCTTTGAGGTACGTAAAAGAATGTATGATAGTCTTGCACATGCTAGGTGTGCCCTGTGTAGATAGTAGCCCCTGAGACTCTGGTTGTCATCAGAAACGACGACAAACAGAGGATCATATTCCCAGGTAATAACCATACTGCCTCTATGTGCAGGTGATGGAAGCTCTGTTGGCTGGCCGGACTAGCGAGTTTGCCCATTTAGAACGTCAGTTGGCTGCGGCAGAAGCCGACATCGAGCTTGTTAACAAAAGGCTTAACGAGGCACAGGGTAAGTGTCATTATCTGGTAAACGCCACAATAAGAAGAGCAGTATGATGCCAGCATCTTTAATATGTTGTGACTGCAGATGGAGCTGCCACTGTTGAAGCCTTGCGGGAAGAACTTGCCCGAGCCAAGGAACAAGCGAGGTTGGGTAATGCGGCTACTTTGAAGGCGGCCGAAGAGTTGCAAGCCGAGAAGGCTGCGCATGGCGAGACCGGAGACAAGATGACCAAGATGGCTATAGAATTAAAAGCCGCTGCCGACCGTTGCCGGGTTCTTGAGAAAGAAAACCAAGCGAAGGCATCGGACCTTGAGAAGGCTGCTGCGACGAAAAAGGATCTCCGCTCTGCTTGAGGGCAAAGAAGGAGGAGTTGCGGGAAGCCGGGGAAATTGTAGCTGGGAAATCCTTTATGTTGCAGAGGAAATTCGGAGATCCACGGTATGCCCCTCTGGATCGGCTGTGGTGTTCGGAGGATGTGTATATGGATTTGGCGGCGAGCGCTGCCGATGCGGCCAAGTACTTCCAGGGTCAGACAGACCGTGGAGTAGACCAGATGTTTTTGGAGACAATTCCATTCTCCCGAGCGTCCACTTTCATTGACTGACCAATTAGCCGAATGGGTCGAACTAAACAGGTTGTCCGGACTCTCCATGAGGTCTGTTATGGATCAGCTATGGCCGGAAAGGTCAAAATCAAACATCTATTTCAGCTTGGTGCAGCAGTTCCTTGACGTGGTGCCGTGCATTAATGCGATAAAGAGGTCGGCGTGCATAGAGGGCGCATGGATAGCCTTTGTCCGTGTTAAGGCATATTGGGCGGAGATGGATGTTACCAATGTTGCAACACGGGATTCGGCTATAGGTCGAAAGGCTGTCGAGCACTACTTTGAAGAAGTTCTTGAGGGTGCCCGTTTGATAGAGACCCAGTGCTCAAAAAATATTATCTTTGAGTGATATGTAATCTCATTGTAAGCGAAATGCTTTTATAAATTTTTATAAGGCTATTTTTATACTTTTGCCTGAAAGTAATATGATGCCTCCTGGGCGGCCGTTTAAGTATACATGTGTATAACCTGAAAGATTGCTGCCGTCGGCTTCAACCCTCACGCATATAATGCAGAGGTGCTCACAAAAACACGCATTCACACTTAACCCAACGTCTCGGTCCTATTAATGAGGTGATAGCAGAGCGAGCGAGGCAACTGGACTATAATGCTTTAGCACTTTCACTTAGCCATAGGAGTTTGATAGTGGGGCTACTAGATAGCCCCTGGTGGCTCCGTACTCTCCTGATATTGGGGTGTGTACATGCCTGGCCGGGAAACGGCCCTTCGTTAAGGCGGAGGAATTCTAACATTCCCACAGGTCATCGAGTGGTTGACCAGTCTCACGCTATATCATGACAGTCAGTTTTCGGCTTTCGCTACTGAGGTGCTCGTCCGGATGAACCAGGGCACAATCGCAGTAGTTCTCCTGGTGCTACCTTAGCCGGCAAGGCGGAATGTAAGGCACCAAAACACAGGAGCCGGGCAAACCCAATATTTGACCAAAGACAATGATTCGGAGCTGATGCATATAAGGCCAAACTCGCGACGCCGAACACTCCCTAAGGTATTCGGTCTTTATGGTATAAACCGGGCCTAAATAGTGGCCTTTGTAAGAAGCCCCGTGTGTCCAGGTACGTGCATTGTTCTGGCGTGGCCACATGCCAAGACGTCAGCATCCTTCTCAACGGTGGATATGTATCAACAAGAGACAGTAAAAAAGGTTTACGCAGGGCCTTATTTGAAAAAGAATCCTTGGAGCGGGTCCCTGCTGCACGTCTGCGCCTGTATCTCCGTTGTGCCGTATCCTGGACGGGTGTAGCACGATGATCGTCTGTAAAAAAGAGGAAGTTAAGTGAAAAAGTTTTCGTGCAAAAGGATAGTTTTAAAGAAACCATGTATAATTCAAGAAGATAAGAAATTGCCACTCTTCTGCGCGCGTTGAGCCCCTTGTATTGACAAATAGGGGTGTGACCACTTATTTCCGTATAAATAGTGGCGCCGGACTTGATTAGTAGTATCTGAGGTCTTGACGACCTATTGGATGCTTTTTTTGTCCGGGTGCCTTTTAGTGTGTGGCGGCCAAGGCAGCCTCACTCTCTTCGGTGCAAAGAGATCGCTTGATATTTCCGTGCACTGTTATGATGCCACATGGACCGGGCATCTTGAGTGTGAGGGAGGAGTAGTATGGTATTGCATTAAAGTGAGCGAAAGCTTCGCGTCCGAGCAGTGCTTGATAGCCACTTTGAAACAGAGCGATGTGGAAAGTTAAATGCTCGCGACGGAAGTTATCAGGGGAGCCGAATGTAACTTGTAGTAGAAGGGAGCCCGTACAACGAGCCCCTGGGCCTGGCGTTACTCCTTTAAAGGTAGTATTGCTATGGTGAATTTGTGTTGGGTCTAGCCCCATCCCGCGGATTGTATCCTGATATATTAGGTTTAGGCTACTGCCGCCGTCCATCAAGACCCTTGTGAAGTGATATCCGCCAATTACTGGGTCTAATACCAGGGCAGCCCATCCTGCGTGTCGGATACTTGCTGAGTAATCGCGATGGTCGAAAGTGATCGGTTGAGATGACTAGTCTCAGGACTTCGTAGTGATAGGCACTTGGGTATATTTTCCTGGGAGTGCCGTATTGTTTTTTCCCTTGATTACGTGTAACACGTTTACTATTTTGACTTCTGGTGGAAATTGCTTTTGTTCCCCCGTATCTTGCTTGGGGGGCTCGTCCTCGTCTTCAGTTGGTGTATCCTCCCCTTTGTGTACGGCGTTGAGCTTGCCGGACTGCTTGAAGACCAAACATTCTTTGTGGGTATGATTAGCAGGTTTACCAACGGTACTATGAATCTGACATACTTGGTCCAGAATTTTATTGAGGCTGGAGAGTTCATCCCTAGTGCCTTTAGGGGGCGGCTTTTGACCTGGCCGAGAGCTTTTGAATCCGGCATTTACTGCCGTGCCCTTCGTGCTGTCTTCTTTATTCCGGCGTTTGTTATTACTGTTGCATCGTGATTTCCCGTTTCCATCTCTAACTTCAGATGTACTGGGATCGCTGGTGCTGCATCTGGCTAGCCAGCTGTCCTCCCCCGCGCAAAAGCGGGTCATGAGGTTTGTTAATGCGACCATTGTTCTCAGCTTATTTTGGCCGAGGTGTCTGGCGAGCCATTCGTCACGGACGCTATGCTTGAAAGCTGCTAAGGCTTCGACGTCTGGACAGTCGACAATCTGGTTCTTTTTAGTAAGAAACATGTTCCAAAGCTTTCGGGCTGACTCTCCGGGCTGTTGAGTTATATGACTCAAATCGTCCGCATCAGGAGGTCGGACATAAGTCCCATGAAAATTTGCCCGAAAGGCGTCTTCGAGCTCTTCCCAACTTCCAATGGAGCTTTCGGGGAGGCCTTTGACCTAGTGACGAGCTGGCCCTTTGAGCTTGAGGGGTAGGTACTTGATGGTGTGGAGATCATCTCCTCGAGCCATATGGATGTGAAGCATGTAGTCCTCAATCTAGACCCCAGGGTCTGTTGTTCCGTCGTATGCCTCTATGTTTACGGGCTTGAATCCCTCTGGAAATTCGTGGTCCAGTACCTCATTGGTGAAACATAGGGGGTGTACGGCACCCCTGTAGCTGGGTGTACCGCGTTGTTCGGATGTTTGTTGTGTTGCATTTTATGCTGGGGCGCGCTTGCGTGGTCCATAGATGGATCTGGTTGCGCCATCTTTTGGGTGCGAGCCCTCGCATGGGTCGCGTATTGTATTGTGAGCGGCGTTGTATGCCGCTCTGTGTTGGTATTGGGGTCGTGTATCGGCCCGGGTGGCTGCTTTGATATTCGGTTGTGGGGGTTCTGAGGCCTCCTCATCGAATTCGGGTAGCAGCTTCCACTTTGGGTAGCTTTTGGGAGGGCGATTGTCGCCGTACCTTGCTGCAGTGCTGAGTATTTTACTCCATCTGAATTGGAGTGTGTCTTGCGCGGCCTTGAGCCTTTGTTTCTGCTTTTTCAGGCTCCTCGCGGTGGCAACAAGCCTTTTACGGGCAGTTTGTTGCTCTGGGTGTTTGTCCGGCGTTATGTCGTCCGGACCATTATCTTTGATAGGATTTGTTTGTTCGGTTTGATTATCCGGATTGCCGTTGTCCGGCAGCGGTGCGCCCTGCTCCAGCACTGGGTCTGCGTGATCGCTATTTCTGTCGAGGCGGGATTTGGGGCGGCGCTTGCGTCGCCACTTTGACTGCTTTTCGAGGGAACAAGCCTTCGGTGCGTCCTTCCGCTCCTCGTTGTCATCTTTTGGTGCATCCACCATGTATACATCATATGACGAGGTGGCGTTCCAGGGCCCAATAGGCGCTGGTTCTTCAGTGTCTCCTTCATCGGCGTCCATACCGTCGATGTCTTCGGAGTCGAAGTCGAGCATGTCGGTTAAATCGTCGAAAGTGGCTACAAAGTGGGTGGTGGGTGGGCTTTGAATTTCTTCATCATCCGCATCCCAATCTCGCTGACCGTAGTCCGGCCAGGGCTCTCCTGATAAAGAGAGAGACTTTAGTGATTTTATAACATCGCCAAAGGGCGAGTGCTGAAAGATGTCCACAGCAGTAAACTCCATGATCGGCGCCCAATCGGATTTGATTGGCAGAGGCGCGAAGGGTTCGGAGTCCGGAGAGGAGTCCGACTTCTTGGAATCATGAGTCTCGTGGAGTGCGGGGCTGGTGTTCGGCTCAATCGCCGTTGGGATCGCAGCCCTTGAGGCGGCGTCCAACCACCCATCCTCGATCGGCACGGTTGGCTCCGAATTAAGAGTCGAGGCCGATGCGGGTTGGGCCTCCAGGGCACTGTTCGGTGGCAGAGCTAGATCTTGCTCGTCGTGACAGTGCGGCGCGCTCGGCAGTGGCTGAAATCCGTCGAAGATCAAGTCCCCGCGGATGTCGGCCGTGTAGTTTAAACTTCCAAATCTGACCTGACGGCCAGGGGCGTAGCTTTCGATCTGCTCCAGACGGCCAAGCGAATTGGCCCGCAGTGCGAAGCCGCTGAAGACGAAGATCTGTCCGGGGAGGAAGGTCTCACCCTGGACTGCATCGCTATCGATGATCGTAGGAGCCATCGAGCCTGACGGCGACGACACAGAGGAACTCTCAATGAAAGCACCAATGTCGGTGTCAAAACCGGCGGATCTTGGGTAGGGGTCCCAAACTATGCATCTAGGCCGGATGGTAATAGGAGGCGAGGGACACGAAGTTTTACCCAGGTCCGGGCCCTCTCGATGGAGGTAAAACCCTATGTCCTGCTTGATTAATATTGATGATATGGGTAGTACAAAAGTAGATCTACCACAAGATCGAGGAGGCTAAACCCTAGAAGCTAGCCTATGGTATGATTGTTGATGTGTATGTTGTCGTACGGGCTAAAACCTCCGGTTTATATAGACACCGGAGAGGGTTAGGGTTACACAAAGTCGGTTACAATGGTAGGAGATCTTCATATCCGTATCACCAAGATTGCCTTCCACGCCAAGGAAAGTCCCTTTCGGACACGGGACAGAGTCTTCAATCTTGTATCTTCATAGTCCAGGAGTACGGTTGAAGGTATAGTCCGGCTATCCAAACACCCCCTAATCCAGGACTCCCTCAATGGGCATCAGAGAGCCACCAGGGGGCCCACAAGATAGGGGGCGCGCCCTAGGGGGGTAGGGCGCGCCCCCCACCCTCGTGAGCAGGGTGTGGGCCCCCTTGCCTTCATCTTTGGTGTGGATTTTTCTTTATTTCTTTTAAGACGTTCGGTGGAGTTTCAGGACTTTTGGAGTTGCGCAGAATAGGTCTCTAATATTTGCTCCTTTTCCTAACCAGAATTCCAGCTGCCGGCATTCTCCCTCTTTATGTAAACCTTGTAAAATAAGAGAGAATAGCCATAAGTATTGTGACATAAAGTGAAATAACAGTCCATAATGCAATAAATATCGATATAAAAGCATGATGCAAAATGGACGTATCAGCAGCACAGCCGGCCACGGGAGGCAGGAGCATGCGGCACAACCGGCGCTGATTTGGGCGGCTGGAGCAAGAAGACCAGAGGTTGAAGAAGCAATACAGCCGTTGGATGGACATCGTACGGTAACTGGAGCTAGAATCATTTATGTTGACTAAGTTGACAAAGCCCTTCGTCCCCTCAACTTAGTAGGCCCACAAGTCAGCCTCCCAGCAAGGTGGGTCCCAGCTAGCCGGGGGAGTATTCATTTTTTTGTGCGTAATAAGGAGGCACTTCCGGTGGGTACGAGCTGACAGCGGGAGGAATGTTTTTTTTGCGAAATACGGTGGCCTGTCCGGTGGGTCCCAACAGTCAGGGGGAAATGATTTTTTCGCAAATACTAGTGGCCCGTCCGGTGGGTCCCCGATGTCAGGTGGAGAAATAATTATTTTCTGCGTGATAAGGAGGCACTTCCTTGCGGCTGCCGTGGACCCAGCTGTCAGCCTCTCCACGTAGAGTACTGTTCCGATGGAAGTCAGTTGCTGACCACATTGACCACGCCGCGCCGAGAGCACCACGGCGGTGGACGACGGCAAGGCCTAGGAAGGGGACGACGCGGAGCCATGCAAGACGCGGCAGTGGATGCCCACACGGAGAGGAGTATGAGCGTTCACTGGTTCGGCTGCGGTGTGAGGTTACCATCGCCGCAGAATAACAGGGGGTGTGGGTGAGTGGAGGGATGGCCTGGCCAGTGGTGGGAGTAGTATGGGGGCGGTGAGGCCTCCGCGGTAGCACAGCCGGCCACGGGAGGCAGGAGCAGGCGGCATGACCGACGCTGCTTTGGGCGGCTGGAGCAAGAAGACCAGAGGTTGAAAAGCACTATGGCCGTTGGATGGACATCATACGGTCACTGGAGTATTGACTAAGTTGACAAAGCTCTCCGTCCTTATCAACTTAGTAGGCCCACAAGTTAGCCCAACAATATGGTGGGTCCCAGCTAGCATGGGGGTATTCATTTCTTTGGGCGTAATAAGGAGGCACTTCCTTGCGTGCGATGATATAGCTGGTGGGATCGACCTATCAGCGGGGGAACGTTTTTTCGCGAAATACAGAGGCCCTTCTTGTGGGTCCTAGCTGTCAGGTGGAGGAATCATTATTTTGCGCGTAATAAGGAGGCATTTCCTTGCGTGTGGCCGTGGACCCAGCTGTCAGCCTCTCCACGTACAGTCTACTTCCGATGGATGTCGTTCATTGACCACGTTGACCAGACCGCGCCGAGCGCACCAGGGCGGTGGACGACGACGAGGCCTAGGAAGGGAACGACACGGAGCCAGGGAATACTCGACAGTTGTTTCCCACGCGGAGGAGTACGAGGGTTTACTGGTTCGTCTGCCGTCGCCGGAGAATAACAGCATGTGTGGGTGAGTAGAGGGATGGCTAGGCCAGCGATGGGAGTACAGTGGGGCCGTGAGGCCTGCGCGCCAGCATAGCAGGCTGCAGGAGGAGGGAGCAGGCACTCCCGCCGGCGCTTGTTTCAGCGGCTTGAGCATGAAGAGCGGAGATTGAAGAAGCATGACAGCCATTGGATGGACATCCAACAGTCACTGCTCTCGTGTGTTGACTAAGTTGACACGGCGTTGCGTGTGCGTCAACCTTTTTTTATGAAAGCATACGCGTCAACCTGTAGTAGGCGCACAAGTCAGCCACAAATCTGTGGAAAACAGCATACAGCCCATCTGCCATTATTTCTAATAATGTACAGCCCATTTGCTAATTCTTAAGAATTTTTTTGGAGCTCATCTTCTCTTTGTTAGCATCACACCCCATATTGTGGCCATGGTTAAAAAGTATACGAAATTTTGCATATTTCGGTGCGGTCAACTGTTTTTAATCCAGAAATATCGATTCACATTCAAACTATTTTGAAAAATAATTTATATAAATATAAAATCCAAATAATTGTCCACGCATAAAAATCAATGGAATTTAAGATCTTGTAACAAAAAAAATTGAAACTAATTCCCGGTTTGATGTGTTTTAAAATGTACAGCCCATTTCTGGGGAAACCGAATGAAACTCTCCTCGTCTTGAAAGATTTACAGCCCAGCAGGGCCGATATAGCAAGTAGGCCTTGTTTGGGTATTTCTTTAAAAAAATAGAACTGGGCTAGCCATTTTTAGCAAGAAAAAAACACAACTGGGCTCATGATGTGGTAAACATAAATAAAACCCTGGCTAGACGGGCCACAGCCCCCGCACAGCCCCGTTGTTAACCTGATCCATCGCTAAAACTAGTATAAATAACAACTGCTTGTTCCTAAAAAACTGCGCGACCTACTGGGTCCCTGGTGTTAGCCGCTCGTAGTGTAATTCTCTCGTTTATTGACTACGTTGACAATGGCGTGAGCCCCAGATGTCCAACCATTAGGAGGAACCATATTTTTGGGCTTGTACTATAGAGGCGCTTGCTTGCGTACTTCCATGACGCTGGTGGGTCCCTACTGTCATCCTCTCCACGTACAATCATCTCTTTGTTCCTCTCGGTTGTTGACGACGTTGACAACGGAAGAGAGCGGCGCAGCGCACATGGCGAGCGAACCAAGGCCACAAGGCGGAGGACGACGATGAGGCCTCGGACGGAACGAACAGGAGCCGTTGAAGATGCGTCGGTCCTGTCGTAGGCAGAGGGGAGTACAAGGGTTGACTGGTTCGGGCACAGGTGCGTGTTGGGGATGACGTCGCCAGAGAATAACAGGACTTGTGGGGGAATAGAGGGAGGGACTGGCCAACGTTGGAGGGTACGTACGGTAGGGCGACGGAGGCGCAGCCAGCCATGGGAGGCGGGAGCAGGCGGAGCCAACAGGGTGGTTTGGTTTGGGCGATTGGAGGAAGAAGAAGACAAGAGATAGAAGTTACATGACAGATGTTGGATGTCAATCCAACGGCCGGTAGGCAGAATCGTTTGTTGACTGGCTAGTAAGTCGACACCACCTTGGATAGGCTATTTCCTCGCGGGTCCCAAATGTCAGAATCCAAAGTTGTCACGGTCATGCAGCCTTTCCTATGAAAATTTATAGCCCATTTGATGTGCTAGTTCGAAATAAGTTTGTGGGTGCTGGTGGGGGCTAATCACTTGGCTTCTGTAATGCACAGTGAGCTCAAGCAGCCGACGAGAGTGATATTATTTCCCTTGGTTTGGATTTGTTACAATATTTCACTCTAAATTAAACGAATGGCAAGCCATTTGCCTTGTTTCAAAGAAAATATGACAGTCACAGCCGAGTTGAAAATGGCAGGAACATCTAACTCCAGCTTACAAACTGTACAAAAGCACGAGGGTTAATTGTTCATCAGGTTTACAAAAAAACCAGATTGAAAAGGGCAACAACAACATACTCCAGCACTGTTTTCGGCAGTCACAGTCAAATGGATCGGTCAGGTCCATAGAATGAACATCCTGGGTCGTAAAATTTACTGGATTATGACCACAATATGTTGTAAATAGAAGCCCGGCACGTTCAGAAGCTCTTTTGCCCACCTGAACCTCCTTTTTTTTCTCTTCGACATACCCATCCATCAAAACCATGCTGCTGATAAACTTAAGCCTGATGGACAATAGTAACCTCGCATTCAGCAGGAAGAATGTGACAAATCTTGTGTTTGCACGGTTGGCTACATATCGTTTTAGCGTTATTGTCTTCAATCGAATCTCATGAGAAGTGAGAAAATCCCGATGCTTACGAATCCACCGATTGGTTATAACTTTCTTACCCCATCCTGTTGCCTAAATAGACATGAAGATTGAAAACAGTTAAGGTTTAAAAGAAGAGTGTCGAAAGAGCAACAACTGAACAGTTAATTCTAGTACACTATATGTGGGCTTCCAATGTGCGTGAAATTATCACCTTTATATACAACTTCTCCAGACATGGAAAGCATTGCAGCAAGCCAATAATCTTGTTCAGATCAAAACTATTCATTTTGATATATAAGATCTTGACAGAATCCAGCACCATTGATAGGCCATCCATGGAGAAACTCTTCATTGAGCATAGAACATAATATTATTACAAAATGTGTACTCCAAGATGATATATAAATTATGCGCAGAAATTTAAAATGCAGCTTATGGTTACAAGTGTAGATGATAATATAAAGTACCTAAAGAACTGTGGAGCCAAACACCATATTGAAATGAGCACAGAGATCATGTATTACACCCAAGGTCTCCAGTTTAGGCGCAGAGAGGACGGTAATTTGCAACGGTGAATAACTAGAATCAAGGATCAACCTTTGAAGTGAAGGGGCATCTTGGATGATGAGCTTTGGAGACAACCGATTCTAACTGTGAAACTAAGCACCAAGCACTCCAGCACAGGGCAACTGGAGTGGATGATGCTGTGCAATGAGGCCTCCGATATACGAACCCGCACAAGTGAAAGTTTCTTGAGAAATGGGAGTCAAAGGTTTAGTACCAGATTGTCTGGTAGGTAGCACTGCGCAAAGGTGGCGGTGTGGAGAGAGGACGAAAACCCCCAGATGGACATCGATGCTGAGGGCACAAGTTCATGGCATTCGGTATGTGGTATGTGATTTCCAGGGGAATAGTAGAACTCAAGTAGCTGTAGTTCTGTGAATTCAGGGGATTCCAGCCAGGCGTGCACTGTGCAGGGCATGGTATGCTTGCTCAGGTAGTTGACGACAGTCGAGATAGCTCTGGGGATGATGGCTCTAGGGATTTCAAAATCATTGAAGAGAGATAGCTGAAGACAGTCGAGATTAAGGGGAACGGCGCGCCATAGAGGGCGCCACCAAATTGAGAGGACTTGGGTGCGGCAGCAATCCTTTTTGGGGAGAAGTGAGATGATCTCCCCAAGGATGGCGTCCGGGAGATCGCTGATGCGGTCCACTCGAGATTCTACGGGTTCCTGGGATCCGGTGGGGGCGGGGTCGCCGCTTCTCCCCGCGCTGCTGGGTGCGGGATCTACAACAGGCGTCGCCGCTGGCGGGAGCCTCATCTTGTTGGCGCTGGGGTCAGCTGACTCCATTTTCCTTAAGGGCGTCGCGTCGCGCTCACGGATTTGAGCAGAGTAACGAATGCCGAGCCTAGTTGTAGTGCGAGCGAAGAAGAAGGGGATCTGGAGGTTTTCTGTTGGAGTGAGGAAGAAGGGGAGCTGGGGTTTTCTGTAGGAGTGAGGTGAGGAATTTGGGGGTACGAGTGGAGCGAGCTGACATGAGGTGGGTGGGAGCGAGGAGGAAGAAGAGCACCCAGGTTTTTGAATTGATTTTACTATTTACTAGTGTGGATGGGCTGTTTTGTCTTGGGACCCGAGAAACAATTACTACTAGTACAGTGGAGACACTCTACAGGTACCCAGAAAAACAATTACTACTAGTACAGTGGAGACACTCTACCGCTTCTAGGTCCTCCTAGGTCATTGAAACGTCTCCCTCTACTGAATGCCATTATACTTTTGTTCACCAGCATGCGGGACATGCAGCGCGCGGGCCCAAATGCCATCCACCAAATTAGAAGGCAATATGCAGGCGAAGAGTCACCCCGATCGTAGCGCGGCAGTAACGAGCAGTCGTACCACAAAACCCCACCTCCCCACAGTCTAAGTTTGACGGATGAAGCAACCATCATTTCACTCTTCGCTGAATCCCCTTCTCCCTCACCGTCTTCAAGAAAGGCAACACTTGCATCTGCCACTGTTCTTCTCTCCGAACAAAGGGAAGGTAAGCGGATCCGTGATGTTGGTATATTTTCGTTCAATGGAAAAAAAGAACTTTTGCAAAGTAGTAACCGATCCTCACTCTCTTTTTTGTTTCATTGTCATTGCGATTGTGTTTTTCTTTTAGTGGACTCCTAGTATTCGTCAGTTTCATGATGGACCAAGGAGAACCAGGCAAAGATCTGCCGATATTGGAGCAGACGCGGGAGGCTGATCCCCACGAGACAGAGAGCTCCAAGAAGATGGAGGCAACCACCGAGGCGACCCCAGATACTGAGATGGTCAACGCCCCATTTGAGGTTACAGCCCCCGTGGCACTGCAGGAGAAGTT